>NW_004443970.1:14682550-14716104 GCF_000243295.1 Trichechus manatus latirostris
CCCTAGTTTGTTTTAGTCTGGGGCTCTGTGGAAACCTGTCCACCTTGGATAACCCTGCTGGTATTTGAAATACCAGTGGCTATACAGCTTCCAGCATCATAGCAACACACAAGCCAGCACAGTAGGACAAACTGACAGACAGTGGTATTATTCCTTTTCTACTGATGTAGAAGGAAAGGCCCAGAGGAATTCAAAATGATGTCATAGGTTACACAGCTAAATTCAAGTCCTGAAATTTAAACTTAATTTTGCTGTGAGACATTCTGGCAAGTCTCTTGGTTAAGGCTCAGTACTCCCCACTCCACCCCGAGAAATGAGAGATTGAATGATCCCCAAGGCAGCACTTCGCAAACCTTAATGAGCCCAGGGATCACCTGGAGAGCTTGGTAAATGGCAGTCCTGAGTCCATCGGTCTGGGTAGGACCTGCTATTCTGCATTTCTAACAATTATTAACAGCTCCCAAGTGATGCCCAAGCTGCTAGTTCATGGACCAGACTGAATAGTAAGGCATTAGAGCTAGATGGACTTCAGATGGACCAAGATCTCCCGAGATTCATAGGCACATGGTAGAGTCTGAGAAGCCCAGCCAATGAAAACCCTATGGATCACACCAGATCAGGCAGCATTTTGTCCCCACTCAAGGACAGCTAACAACAAGAACAACAAGGAAATAGTGTCTTGTTGAGCAGGTGCAGGATCTGTGTATGAAGCTCTTCTTACGAAGTTGCTTGTGTTCCTACTCTAGTCACATCATTGTGCCTCTAAAATTCTGCAGTGTCATGTAGTAGGGGAAACATTGGCTGTTAAAATCAGAGACACCTGGGGTTTAAATGCTAGCTTTGCAGTTTATTAATTGCATGGCCATTAACAACTTATTTTCCCTCTCCAAGCTCAGTTTTCTCCTCCATAAAATGAGTTTAATAATCCATCTTGGGACTATTGGGAAGATTACATGGAAAAGGCATAGAAGAATCCTTGGCGAATAGTGCGCATTTGACAACATAATGGGCATTTATGTAAAAAGCTGCAGTAAGCGGCGAATAAGTTGTACTAAATTGCAGAGCAGGGATTGAACCCCAGCTTTTAATCACTAAAACATTGCCTCTGCTGCAAATGGTAGCTTCAGTTACTAACAGATGCTCACCATTTACAAGAAGAGAACATGGCATTAGAGGATGTGCATTGACTGGCTGGAGTGCATGCTGCTGCTCTAAGAGCATTTGTAACCGAGGCTCTCCAAACCAATATCTTGGCAGCCTCTTGTCTTCTGGAGAAGAGAGGCCAGTATCAATCACTGAATTTCTCAACCAAATATATTCTTGTGCTTATCTTTTGAATGAAATGTAATAATAAATGTCGGCATTAAATTATTGAAAAGATATACTTTACATTAAAAAAAAACACAATGAATACATTTATACATTTGTTATGGATTAAATTATGTCCCCCTGCCCAAGACATGTGCTGAAATCCTAATCCTGTTCCTGTAGATGTAATACTGTATGGAAATAGGGGTTTAGGGATTTTCTTTCATCATGTTAACGAGGTCTTACTGGAGTAGAGTGGGTCCTGAACCTAATCACTTCCAAGTTATAAAAAGATCGGAATAGACAGAGATACACATGGGAGCGGGAGAGAGATAGAATATGGAGACAGATGCATCTATAAGCCCTGGAACGCCTAGGATTGCTGGTAGCAACTAGAAGATGAAATAGACAAGGAAGGACCTCTTCATAGAGCCACACCCTGAATTTGGACATCTAACCTCCTGAATTGTGAGAAAATAAAAGTTCTGTTCTTTAAAGCCATAGACTAGTGGTATTTCTGTTATGACAGCACTAGGTAACTAAGACAACAGTCTACATCTGTGCTTAGGGATTTCATTATTTTGATAAATGCATTTCTTCATCAAACACATTGATCCTGATTCATGGTTAAATTTTACCACAGGGAAAAATATGTAAACGCCTTAGAGGGAATGAAAAAGAGAGATTAGATTTCGTTACTTGTGAATCATCATCTTGAACAAGTTATTTAACCCCCATAAGCCTATTTTCTTATCTGAGCACTGGGGATAATAAAGACCCTACCTCATAGTGTTGTGGTGTGGACTAAATGAAATAACACACAGAAGTACATGGTACTTCATGTGCTCTCAATAAACGGTAAGCATTACAGTTGCATTACAGTTCTTTCTGCTGCTGTATAAGGGGGGGCAGTGGTAGTTCAGTGGTAGAATTCTCACCGTCTATGTGGGGGATCTGGTTCAATTCCCTGCCAATGCACGTTATGCACAGCCACCACCTATCAGCTGAACCTTGCCTGTTGCTATGATGCTGAATAGGTTTCAGAGGAGCGTCAAGACTGAGAATGACTAGGAATAAAAGCCTGGTGATCTACTTCTGAAAATCAGCCAGTAAAAACTCTATGGATCAAAATGGTCCAATTCACAACCAATCATGGAGCTGGCACAGGACCCAGCATCATTTCCTTTAGTTGTGCATGGTGTCACCCAGAGTCAGGGGCAAACTAACAACAACGACAACAAGTGATGCAGCGTTGTCCTCTAGGAGTGCTCAGGGATGCAATAAATAGTGCACAGACTTTGGATCAGAGAGACTAGAATATTAAAAGTCTACTAGCTGAGAGAGCCTAGATGAGTTCTTTAAGTTTCCTGAATCTCAACTGCTTTATGTAGGGAATGGAGGTAGTTCAGTCTGCCTTGCTGGTTGCTTAGGATGGGGAAATGAGATGGCAGCTGTAATTTGGCTTTCCCAGAGCCCAGCACATAATTGTTATTTTCCCCCAACTCATCCGTCTACTGGAGCAGTAGCCAGAGATTGCCGCAAAGAAGGGCTAGACAGGGAGCCAACCCCAAATATTCTCATCTATGCCTGCATAATCTTGCTCACGGTATCCATGTTGCTTCTCACTCTCTTCAGAGAAGTTTCTTCTTAAATATGACCTCTTTAGAAAAATTTTTCTCTGATCCTCCGTTATTACCATAATGGGTGTTTGGGGAAATTATTATTATTGTTATCCTCTAGTTGATTCAAACTCATAGCAACCCTATGTATAATAGAATGAAACATTACCCCGTCCTTTGCCATCCTCACAATCTTTGGTATGTTTGAGCTCATTGTTGCAACCACCCTGTCTATCCATCTTATGGAAGGTTTCCCTCATTTCTGCTGAGTCTCTACTTTACCAAACGTGAAGTCCTTTTATAGTGACTGGTCTTCACTGATGTCATATTCAAAGTAAGCAAAATGAAGTCTCACTATCCTCACTTCTTTCTCCAAGTCGGATTTGTTCATTCTTCTGTCAGCCCATGGTATATTCAATATTCTTTGCCAAAATCACAATTGAAATGCATCAATACTCTTTCAATCTTCCCTTTTCATTATCCAGTTTTCATAATGTATATGAGGCAAATGAAAATACCATGGCTTGTGTCAGGGGCACCTTAGTCATCAAAGTGACATATTTGCTTTGTAACACTGTAAAGAGTTCCTCCGCAGCAGATTTTCCCAATGCAATACATCCTTTGATTTTTTGACTCCTGCTTGCATGCGCAGCATGCTGATGTGGCACAAGTCAAAATGAGAATAAACAGCTGCAAACACCCATTAATAATCAGAACATAGAATGTACAAAGTATGGACGTAGGAAAAATGAAAGTCGTCAAAAATGAAGTGAAACGAATAAAGATATTCTAGGCATTAGTGAGCTGAAATAGACGGATATTGGCCATTTTGAATCAGAAAAAGATATGGGCTACTATGCCAGGAATGAAAAATTAAAGACGAATGGCATCACATTCATCATCAAAAACAATATTTCCAGATCTATCCTGAAGTACAACATTGTCAGTGATAGGATAATATCCACAAGCCTACAATGAAGACCAGTTAATATTACTATTATTCAAATTTACCCACCAACCACTAAAGCCAAAGATAAAAAAATTGAAGATATTTACAAACATCGGCAGTCTAAAATTGATCAAACGTGAAGTCAAGATACTTTGATAATTAGTGGTGATTGGAATGTGAAAATTGGAAACAAAAAGAAGGATCAGTGGTTGGAAAATACGGCCTTGGTGATAGAAATGAAGCCCGAGAGCTCATGATAGAATTTTGCAAGACTAACGACTTCTTCATTGCAAATACCTTTTTTCAACAACATAAATGGTAACTATACACGTGGACCTTACCAGATGGATTACACAGGAATCACATCGACTCCATCTGTGGAAAGAACTAATGGAGATGCACAATATCATCTGTCAGAAAAAGGCCAGGGGCTGACTGCAGAACAGATTATCAATTGCTCATATGCAAGTTCAAATTGAAGCTGAAGAAAACTAGAACAAGTCCACAAGAGCCAAAGTATAACCTTGAGTATATCCCACCTGAATTTAGAGGCCATCTCAAGAACAGATTTGACTCACTGAACACTAATGACTGAAGACCAGACAAGTTGTGAGATGACATCATACATGAAGAAAGCAAAACGTCATTAAAAAGACAAGAAAGAAATAAAGAACAAAATGGATGTGAGAAGAGAGTCTGAAACTTGCCTTTGAATGTAGAGTAGCTAAAGCTGCGGGAAGAACTGATGAAGTACAAGAGCTGAACAGAGGATTTTAAAGGGCAGCTCAAGAAGACAAAGTAGCTGGAGTCATAAAACCAAAAGGGAAGAATATGCTTGAAATTTCTCAAACTGAAAGAACTGAATAAAAAATTCATGGCTCAAGTCGCAATATTGAAGGATTCTATGGGCAAAATATTGAATGATGCGTGAAGCATCTAAAGAAGGTGGAAGGAATACACTGAGTAACTGTACCAAAAAGAATTAGTCAGTGTTCAATCATTTCAGGAGGCAGCATATGAGCAGGAACTGATGCTACTGAAGGAAAAAGTCTAAGCTGCACTGAAAGCACCGGCCAAAACAAGGCTCCAGGAATTGACAGAATACAATTGAGATGTTTCAACAAACGGATGCAGCACTGAAGGTGCTCGCTTGTCTACACCAAGAAATTTGAAAAACAGCTACCGGTCCAATCGACTGGAAGAGACCCATGTCTGTGCCCATTCCAAAGAAAGGTGATCCAACAGAATGTGGAAATTATCGCACAATATCATTAATATCACAAGCTAGTAAAATTTTGCTGAAGATTATTCAAAAGCTGTTGCAGCAGTACATGGAAATTCAAGCCAGATTCAGAAGAGGACATGGAAGGAGGGATATCATTGCTGATGTCAGATGGATTTTGGCTGAATGCAGAGAATACCAGAAAGATGTTTACCTCTGTTTTATTGACTATGCAAAGGCATTCAACTGTGTGGCTCGTAACAAATTATGGATAACACTGCAAAGAATGGGAATTCCAGGACACTTAAATTGTGCTCATGGGGAACTGTACATAGACCAAGAGGTAGTTATTCAGACAGAACAAGGGTATACTTCATAGTTTAAAGTCAGGAAATGTGTGCATCAGGGTTGTATCCTTTCACCATACTTATTCAATCTGTATGCTGAGCAAATAAACTGAGAAGCTAGACTATATGAAGAAGAACACGGCATCAGGATTGGAAGAAGACTCATTAACAATCTTTGTATGCAGATGCCCCAGCCTTGCTTGCTGAAAGCAAAGAGAATTTGAAGCACTTATTGATGAAGGGCAAAGACTACAGCCTTCAATATGTATTACACCTAAACATAAAGAAAACAAAAATCCTCACAACTGGACCAATAAGCAACATCATGATAAATGGAGAAAAATTGAAGTTGTCAGGAATTTCATTTTACTTGCGTCCACAATCAATGCCCATGAAAGCAGCAGTCAAGAAACCAAACAAATTATTGCATTGGGCAAATCTGCTGCAAAAGACCTCTTTAAAGTGTTAAAAAGCAAAAATGTCAATTTGAGGACTAAGATGTGCCTGACGCAAGCTATGGTATTTTTAATCACCTCGTATGCATGTGAAAGCTGGACAATGAATAAGGAAGACTGAAGAAGATTAACGTCTTTGAATTACGATGTTGGCAAACAATATTGACTATACCACAGACTGCCAAAAGAACAAACAAATCTGTCTTGGAAGAAGTACAGCCAGAATGCTCCTTAGAAGCGAGGATGGCAAGACTTTGTCTCACGTACTTTGGACATGTTATCAGTAGGGATCAGTCCCTGGAGAAGGACATCATGCTTAGTAAAGTAGAAGGTCAGCAAAAAAGAGGAAGACCCTAAATGAGATGGACTTACCCAGAGGCTGCAACAATGGTCTCAAACATAGCAAGGATTGTGAGCATTGTGTAGGACTGGGCAGTGTTTTGTTCTGTTGTACATAGGGTTGCTATGAGTTGGGACTGCTGGGTGTCACCTAACAACCACAGCTTCCATGAACAGTCATGTGAACTGAACATGGGGATACCGAGTGGTGTAAAACTGGAACAGATGTGTCAGGGGTCAAGGAAATAGTGATCTCCAAACCCTGCTTTCTTTCTTCTTAGCACTTGTCACTCCTGGATATGACAATATATTATGATGTCCATAGTGCTGTAGTGGTTAAGAGCTCAGCTGTTAACCAAAAGTTGCCAGTTCAAATCCACCAGCCACTCCTTGGAAACCTTATGAAGCAGTTCTACTCTGTCCTATAGGGTTACCATAAGTGGGAACCGACTCGATGACACCTAACAACAACAATATTATAAGTCTCCCCTCACTAGAATGCAATCACCATGGGGCAAGGGATCCTTACCAGTTTTATTTAATATCTTTCCTCAACACCTAGAGCAGTGCTTGGCACATAGCAGGCCCTGAATACATGTATTTTGTTGTTGTTTTCAAATTTTGCCAGAGTCTAGTCTACCTGAATCAAGCTAATTCTGAGCCTAAGCCAATATCCAGTTGCTATCGAGTTGATTCCGACTCATAATGACCCTGTAGAACAGAGTAGAACTGCCCCATAGGCTTTCCAAGGAATGACTGGTGGATTCGAACTGCCAGCCTTTTGTAACTTAACCACTGTGCCACCAGGTCTCCTAGCCATTATAGAAATGGTTAAATTTGAGTGTTTTCCAAATAACTGTTCACTATAATATTTTTCGAGTCTTTTAACATACTGGACAAATAAAATATTTCTATATCCCTTTCTGGAACATGTATCAGTTGTTGTTTTGTCAATGAGCTCTATTTTGAAACTAATAACAATGACGTTTTAAATATGTACAAGAATACATAACATTCTTTAAAATAGTTAACCTTTTCCTGTGACATTTCATTGTGTGTCTAATTAGCAGTAACATTTTGTTGTTTGCCATCTTAAGCTTAACGGGTCCATAAGCCTTGAAAAACTAACCTTGCTTAAACAATCAGTCTTCATAATGAGAATTTCTGTCTTTAAAAGTTCCTCTCCTTTTGTCCTTCTTTCTCCATTCCTCTGGAACCAGATTGTTCCATCTGCAAGTTTATGTCAATGTTAGCCTTTCTACTAAGAAGTAGAATATGCCTCTTTTGTAACTTTTACTTTGAGGTGCTTTTTCTGCCAATTAGGAAAACATTGTCCTATTTCTACTTTTATATAGTCAAGGAAAAATCTGTGGCAACCAGTCAAGTAAAACAAAAATATAATAAGTTCATTACCAAGAAAGAAAGAAAAAAAAAGTCATATCATACTATTGTATATTTTATTTTACTGAGACTCTTACCTCTGAGAAGCCATCTTTTCATTATAAATGTTAATATGAATTAGCGATAACATATAATAAAATAGTCAACCATTTGTTTAGTTCTTTAAGGTTTTCTCTCTATTCCTTCTTTCCAAAAAATCCAAATCTGTTAACATCCAGTCTATGCCGACTCACAGCAATTCTATAGGACAGAGCAGAACTGCCCCATAGGGTTTCCAAGGAGTGGCTGGTGAATTCGAACTGCCAACCTTTTGGCTAGCAGCTGAGTTCTTAACCACTGGGCTACCAGGGCTCCATTCCTTCTATACCAACTCTTAATAGGAAAAGGGAAAACTGAAGTATTATGCCAGGTATTTTAAAGGCATTAACACACCTAATTCTCATAATAACCCTACAGAGTATTACTGCTAATGTCCTTCTATAAACAAGACAAAATGAGACTCAGAATGGCTTACTTGCTCAATACCACACAGTCATTAAATGCTTTTGTAATCCAGTGTGTACATTTCTAAACCCATATTCTGTCTACAATATCACCCCACCTTCCTACAACAGCAATTCGGTTGATGTCCATCTTCTCCTCCAAAGCTTAGTCTTTAGTGGAAAAAGAGCAACAAGGTCAAAGGTAGATCAAAGAAAGAAAAGAGACATAATGATACGAATAATCCTCTGGATGAACAGATGGGGCCTGAATAAAATTCTTGTTTGAAAGAAAGTTTCAATTAGATGATAATCTGGAGGAGTTATTTTCTAAGAAAGTTGTATTTTCATGAGAAATGAGCAACAATATAGAAAATGACCACACGATAAATTTCTTAAGTTTCATATCCTAGATGTTTTAAACTAAAGATGTGAAGAAAATGTTTACCCCATTAATTTCATTAATCTCTGAATGTGAAGACCATAATTTGTTCCTGTTTCTCTTGGGCAATAGAAAAATTAAGTGAATAATTTCTGAATTGCCAATATATTTTTTTAATGTTTCATTTGTGCCTGTCACCTTGTAAGATGTTGGGAACACGTAGATAAATGAGGTACAGTCACCACCATCAAAATAGACTTCAGTGGAGACAGAAATAAGAACAGATAAATAAAAAATAGTTCAGCAAGTGCAGTGACAGTGATAACAATGGGTCATTATGGAACTACTGAGAAATGGCATTTAATTTACCCTGGAAAGATCTGGGGGGATTCCTGATGGACAAATAGAAAACAGCTGGTCAAATGTAGGAAAAGAAAGGCATTTCAGGTGAAGAGGACCACTGTAAAACCAGAGGCATAACATTGGAAAATAGCTTGGTGGATGAAGTTGTTATTAGGTGCCATCGAGTCGATTTTTGACTCATAGTGACCCCACGTGACAGAATAAAACTGCTCCATAGCGTTTTCTAGGCTGTAATAGTTACCAGAGCAGATTGCCAGGTCTTTCTCCTGTGGAGCTGATAGGTCGGTTAGAACCACCAGCCTTGTGGTTGGCAGGTGATCACTTAACCATTGCATCACCAGGGCTCATAAATGTTATAATCTTACTTGTATCTTCATAGCACATTTCTTGGGTGTGGACTTTTAAGGAGAAGAAGACTAGAGATCAGGTGATAAGTTAGGACCTACAGCAGGAGTTCAGACATTGATAAGAGCCTGGACCTGAGCGTATTCGTTCCATGGGGTGTAAAGAGCAAATGGAGAGAGTAAGCAACAGATTTCGTAAACATTTCAGAGTTCAAACTGGTAGTATGTGGTGATTCATTGAAGGTGAGGTCCAGAGATTTGCATGCAGTATGGTGACTGGATGGGATGGTTATACGTCCAATTCACATAAGAAGAAAAGATGTGCATGCTTTTTAGTGGAGGGAATTATGGATTCAGTTTTTAACATCCTTTATTTGTATGGACTCTGGGAAATCTAGGAGAAGCTGCCTAGCAGGCTGTTAGATAAACAAGTATTTAATATGTAGATGGCAAAGGAGGACAGGGAGGTGGAAACAATCTCTTCAGGGGATGTGTAGAGGGAGGTCAAGGATAAGCTTCATTTAACAGTACATTAAAGCAACATTTATGGAAGAGTATGAAGGTCCACAGCATCAAATAAACCAGAAAAGACCAATAGGAAGACATTTGAAAATTATTCACTGAACTTGAAAATTAGGGGATCATTGATGAGTATACCAAAAAACGATTTTGGGAGAATGGTAATGGTGAAATCATTTCTAGTTGCTTGAATAGTGAATGGGAAATGAGGAACTGAAGAAATAAGCACGAATCTGTCTAAATTTGCTTTTTTTAATACCCACCCTACTTGGGCATGATCTAATTTATAAAACAAATAACACCCTATTTCCAAACAGGATTACATCCACAGGTATAGGGGTTAGGATGCCAACATATATTTTGGAGGGACACAACTCAACCTATAACAACAAGCAATGGAAGGAATGTACTCAAAATTGTACAATAAATTGTTTGTTGCTTTTATTTGTTTTGTTTTATGATGAAATGTAGGTCCAAGAAATCTCAGTGGAAAGGTTTTGATGGGGAGGTATGTTGGAGGAATTGGTGAGGCTATGAGGAGATAAGTCTAGGCACGAATGGCAAAGACTGATAAAACAAGTTCGATTATTGGGTGGTGACAAAATAGTGGTGGGAACACTGGCCAGACTGCCGCTGGCTTCATAAAATACCACTAGTCTGAGCCAACCAAAAGTAAACCTACAAGATTTCATTGTCTCCTCTTTGTCTTGCTTTCTGCTAATTCTGAATCAACTTTTAATTGAGCAGTAAATTTATACTAAAGAATGCACTAGTAAAATCTTTGTATGAGAAATATGTAAGGAAGATTCCATGTGAGAGCATCAAAAAGCTTCATTTAACATTCAAGGTGACATTTGTATGAGCTCTGTCTTCAGAACTTAGAGATGTGTATTTTTGAAAAACCCTATTCATGCTTGGTTGGCTGTTTCCTTTGTTGTGATTTAAAATTAAAAACCACTAAACAGGATCAATTACCCATCTTGGCCTTTTAAAAATCTTCGTGTTCCATAGTCCCTTTGAGGAAAAAAATGATAATAGAATTGTTAATCTAAAAAAAAAAAAAGCATTACAGTTAAGAATGTGAATTGAAGAAAGAAAGATTGAATCTATGGCTTAGCTTTATTAATCTGCACACATAATTTTGGCCTTATTACTTATCTATCAAATACCCTCAACAGACTTAAGGCTAGGATGTAAACAGAGAAGCATTTCACTGTTTGAGTTGGCACATAACTCCCCGCAATTGCCGTCCATTTGGTCAGTTCCAACTAATGGCAACCCCATGTGTGTCAGAGTAGAACTATGTTCCATAGGGTTTTCAATGCCTGATTTTTTAGAAGTAGATCGCCAGGCCTTTCTTCGGAGGTGCCTCTGGGTGGACATGAACCTCTAACCTTTTGGGTAGTAGCTGAGTGTGTTAACCATTTTCACCATTTTACTTAGCACTGGGTAGAAAGTAATGAGTGATTCACAAACAAATAAGAGACACACATTTCCCTCCAATTGCTATGGACTAGTTAGGGATAAAGATATCTGCAAATAATATGAGAGAATAAAATACTATGGGATAATATGCATGGAGTATGGGCAGTATTATAAATAATCCAAGTATGCACATTGTAAACCTCTACCTTGCAGACTGGAACTTAGGGAATTTTTTCATATCTATTAGATCACAGGCACATTTCCTGTCACAGAGTAAGTGCTTAATAAATATTTGTAGATAAATGCTTGTAGAAGATATGAAAATGATTGATTCATATATGTAGATATACTGATATATTTACATATCAATATGTCTTTATGAGTGAGGAAATCTTTAGGACAGGACTTTTTTTTTTTTATAAATCTTCATAATCTTAGTGCCTGACACGTAAAAGATCTCCAAAGAATATTTGTTAGATGAATGAATGGTTGGAACAGTCTACTCTCAATCAATTCCTACACTGAGGTTTGGGTTAGGTAATCCCACTTGAGTCCAGGGGGTGACGCTCTGGCTGGATGGAAAGAGCAGTTCTTCAATCCTGTTCTAGGCTCAGGACTGACTTTTTTAGGGGGCAGCATCTTTTCCTTCAGCACCACTTTCTTTTCTATGAGAAGATTATAAGCTGTGGTGATCCTTGTCATCATTATTGTTGTTGCTTGGAGACCTTCTGTGTGCCTTGTCTGTACTAGATATCCTCTTAATTAAGTTAATCTTTAGAATGACAGTTTTATGAAGTAGATATTATTAACCCCAATTTGTAGGTGAGAACACTACATCTTGTGTATGATCATCAAGGGCCGTGGAGAGAACAAACTTAAGCTCTTACATCCCAGTTTTCCCAGTTATAATACAGGAATCATAACACTTACCTTATTAGGGTTGATGTGTGATTTAAAAATTACACATGTAAAGTGCCTAAACACTATCAGATGCATTACTGGTGCTCATCAAGGGTGGACGTGATGATGGTGGTAATCGCAGCTGACTAGCAAGTAGTGATAGTTGAATATGGCTCTTTTATAGAATGTTTGGATAGATGTGGTAGGAGAGGAACTGGTAATATTGATTGGCACAGGATAAAAAAGAAAAAAAAAGTGTTTAGAAGCCATGGAAAATAATTTTGAGTCATGAGCACATCTATAGGAGCGTCTGCCAAGAAAAAATTGTGTGGGAATTTCTATTATAGGGAAGACCATAGTTGATCTCAAACACTGGAGAGCTATTGAAAGATGTTATTCTGCAAAGGAGTGAGACAATAAGGTTGTTCTTGCTAGAAACTCCCTCAAGGATCTGTGGAGTACGGAAGTAGAGAACCTGGGCAGCAACTGAGAACAGCCTAAACAAACGCATTGTGTGTGGAGATATCTTGGTATATTTTTAGGACGTAGGGTTGAAAGGATTTAGAATTTGTTAGAACATGAAGGTAGGTGTATGGGAGCAAAGAGTGTAGAGAATCCCTGGGTTTCTAGCTGAGGAACGGGGTACTTGCCAGTGCTTGGATTAAGATATTGGGTGTAAGAGACAATTATAATGACTTCTGTTTTGGACGTGTTGCATTTGAGGTGCCTATGTCTATGTAGACATGTTTCACTGACTTCCTCATTCTCCCCATCAACATCCACAAGGGGAATTTTTTAGCCTCCTTCCTGGTTTTATTTTTCTCTGTCACATCTGATGAAGCATTTATATTTCTTATTTGCTTATTGTCCATTTATCTCCACTAGAATATAAGCTCCATGATGGTAGAGATTTTTATTTATTTTTTTAAACCACTGTTGTATCTACAAAGTCTATTCAAGTGTAGACTAAAGAGAGAAGCACGTGATGTGGAATGGTCTAGTAGCTTGAGAATAGATATGGAAAGTCTTGGTGAAGTTCAGGAGAGAGAATTTCAGAGTTGTGGTAGCCAGCATTCTCGATGGCAGCAGGATGAGAAAAATATTTCATTTTGCTAAAATATAAGAGAGGCCTAATAAGTACGTGTGTGTTGGTGCATATGGGGACAGGAACAAACTGCAGGTAGAGAAAACCAAGCAGTTTACCTTATGAACTTTACTTTCACCTTTAATTTCTGTGATGTATTACAACTTCCTGGATTTGCCTTCCATAATTTTCTGCATTTTTATAAGAAATGCCTTTTTTGTGTAAGTTTTCCATACTGATTTCAAACAAGTGCTTTTTTCTGATCCCTTAGAGGATGTTCAACTTTACCAAAACCTTTTCTACTTCAATGCAAATATGCAAATAGAGAGGTAGAAATGTAGCACATTGATGGGAAAGAACCCATGGATAAAGTGAACAACCATCATGGTCTGCTGGCCACGGAGAGGTGTCTCAGGACACAGGAATTTTGAGTGCTAAAATCCCAGGATTGGACAAACCAGGACCATGAACACTGCAAATTAATTACAATTCAGGGTTAACTGACTTTATTTCTGCTTTTCCGTTTTGTTTTGTTTTTTTTTTTAATCTAGACTTGGTATCTAAAATCACAGGGAAAGGAGAAATTGAAGAGTCCAAATCAATATAGTTCTAGCCTAAAGCAACAGTTTCTTGGTTTAACATTTTAAAACTTTTTTAAATGAAGCTATGTTGGCTCTGCAAGATCTTACCCTGAAATTGTTATTAAAATAAAATGAATTGTGGAAAATCATCAGTTAAACTGTGATATACTTGAATCCATGTAACAATAATCCAACTTCTGTGTTGCCCCTTTGGAAAAATCTTCCATAAATTCAGCTCTTTCTTTTATTGACAGAGCGAGGTCCACCTCCTATTACATAATATCCCCATTAACTGAGGACATGGTACTTATCAGGTCGTACTATGAATATCTATTTGTTTGTATGTATCTCCCCTTAGAACATGAGCTCTGAAGATAGAGCTATGTTCTATGTTTACAAGGCATTTATTAAATGCTGGTAGAATTAGATAAGGTTAACATGTTTACCTGCTAACCAAAAAGTTGGCAGTTCTACTCAACACAGAGGATCCCTGGAAGAAAGGACTAGCAATATACTTCTGAAAAATCAACCATTGGCAACCCTATGGAGCACAGTTGTACTCTGATACACATGGGGTTGCCAAGAGTCAGAACAGACTTAATGGAAACTGGTCTAATGGTACTCTGTATTTTTACTAACAATAGTTCCAAAGGTGGCAAGGAATATTTAAGGTAAGAGGAGTTCTATCAATTACATTGATGCAGATACATGATTTTTAAAAGCAAAGCTTATACTTGGTCATATTAATGAAATATAAAGTGGTCTGGCAAAATTATTTTCGTATTTATTTATATTAATTTAGGTCATATTAAAATTTTTTAATTTTATTTAGATGATAATCTTACAGAGATGAAAATTAAATCTGTACTTAAGTATATTCTGACAAGTTGGTCTCAATAAAAATAATAAAATGGAATGAGATTGAAACTAACTTAGAAAATCTGGTGGTTGTATTCATATGAGCAACGAAGTTCCCAGACAAGTTTCAGATAAGGTATTGCTTAAATGATACATAGTTTGATAAGTGATACCCAAATGCTCCATATTAAAGCTTACACTGAAAAAAAAATGCATTTCTTTGAACATTTTTTATATTGCTTATGTATACTTTCCACCTTTATTCTTCTCTGCATCCAGCTATACGCACATACACAAACACATACATAAAGTCCTTTACTTTTATCCTAATATTTCTTGCTATTGTTCTTCTTACAGTTGAATAAGTTAGTCCCCTGGAAATAAATCATGTCTTCAATTATTAACAAGCCCTGGAAACAATAGATATTTTGATATAACACTGCTTAGAGAAATAATAGTTTAAAAATATATGCTGTTGTGTTGTTCTCTGGTTTTAAAAATACGCTTTTAAAATATAGATAAACATGGCGTTTTCTATGGCTGTGAAACCATTCAGTTGTATACAACTGCAGTGATATTAGGACATTGTGACTAAATCCCACACATTTTAATTTAAACTGTAATAAATACTGAAAACAACTAGAATTCAGTCTCAAATCCTCCTCCAGAAGTTAAAATGCTAGCAAAAAAGAAATATTCTTGCCTTCACTTTATTTATTTTGGTAATGATTCTTCATGAAGGGATTGATGTTAGATCAAGAAGCCTTTTTACTTTTAATCAACTGTTATCATATTTCAAAGGACTTAGAATAAAATACATGGTCTTCAACATTTTTTATGAGAGAGATAAACTTACATTCTAAATATTATAGCCTTACCAGTTACATGCACTATTACAGCTGCAAAGAAAACAGCAATTTATAATATTTTGTTCCCACACACTTCTCCTTTTTCCTTGTCTGCTCACTAAAATAATCACTCACTTTCTTGGATAAAGGCCATTTAGCAGCAGTCCCAAAATAAAACCAGCAAGAATATCTTGGAAAAAATACAAAAAGGTTGTACTTTGGTGCTAATTGTTGATTTTATAATTTCTTGCTTTGTTTGGAGAGGTATAAGGATTTATTTTTGGCTGTGCAATTATACCCAGTGGCGTAAAGCTACATTATATGAGCAGGAGAAACTATGTTCAAAGCACAAATATCATATGATAACAAGAAATCCAGAGGCAGCTTTTCTAAGCTCCGTAATGTCCAGACAGTTTAGAATGTTGTTGTTAGGTGCCCTCGAGTAGATTCCAACTCATGATGACCCTATGTACAACAGAGCGAAACACCGCCCAGTCCTGCGCCATCCTCACAGTCATTGGTATGCTTGAGCCCATTGTTGCAGACACTGTGTCAATCTATCTCATTGAGGGTCTTCCTCTTTTTAGCTGACTCTCTGCTTTACCAAGCATGATGTCCTTCTCCAGGGACTGATCCCCCCGATAACATGTCCAAAGTATGTGAGACGAAGTCTCATCATCTTCGCTTCTAAGGAGCATTCTGGCTGTACTTCTTCCAAGACATATTTGTTTGCTCTTTTGGCAGTCCATGGTATATTCAATATTCTTTGCCAACACTACAATTCAAAGGTGTCAATTCCTCTGCAGTCTTCCTAATTCGTTGTCCAGCTTTCCCATGCATATGAGGTGATTGAAAACACCATGGCTTGGGTCAAACGCACCTTAGTCCTCAAGGTGTCATCTTTGCTTTTCAACACTTTAAAGAGGTCTTTTGCAGCAGATTTGCCCAGTGTAATACCTCTTTTGATTTCTTGACTGCTGCTTCCATGGGCATTGATTGTGAATCCAAATAAAATGAAATCCTTGACAACTTCAGTATTTTCTCCTTTTAGCATGATGTTGCTTATTGGTCCAGTTGTGAGCATTTTTGTTTTCTTTATGTTGAGGTGTAATCCATACTGAAGGCTGTGGTCTTTGACCTTCATCAGTAAGTGCTTCAAGTCCTTTTCACTTTCAGCAAGCAAGATTGTGTCATCTGCATAACGCAAATTGTTAATGAGTCTTCCTCCAATCCTGGTGCTGCATTCTTCTTCATATAGCCTAGTTTCTCTGATTATTTGTTCAGCGTTCAGATTAAGAAAGTATGCTGAAAGGATACAACCATGACGCTCACCTTTCCTGACTTTAAAGTACGAAGTATCCCCTTGTTCTGTTCCAATGACTGCCCCTTGGTTTATGTACAGGTTCCCCATAAGCACAATTAAGTGTTCTGGAATTCCCATTCTTTGCAAAGTTGTTCATAATGTTATGATCCACACAGTGGAATGCCTTTGCATAGTCAATAAAACACAGATAAATATCTTTCTGGTATTCTCTGATTTCAGCCAAGATCCATCTGACATCAGCAATGATATCCCTCCTTCTATGTCCTCTTCTAAATCCAGCTTGAATTTTTGGCAGTTTCCTGTCAATGTACTGTTGCAACCATTTTTTAATTATCTTCTGCATAATTTTACTTGCACGTGGTATTAATGATATTGTTTGATAATTTCTGCATTCTGTTGGATCACTTTTCTTTGGAATGGGCACAAATATGGATCTCTTCCATGTGGTTGGCCAGGTAGCTGTCTTCCAAATTTCTTGGCATAGATGGGTGATGGCTTCCAGTGTTGCATCCATTGGTTGAAACATCTCAATTGGTATTCTGTCAATTCCTGGAGTTTTGCTTTTCACCAGTGTCTTCAGTGCAGCCTGGAACTCTTCCTTCAATACAATTGATTCTTAATCTTATGCTACCTCCTGAAATAGTTGAACGTTGACCAAGTATTTTTGGTACAGTGACTATGTGTATTCCTTCCATCTGCTTTTGGTGCTTCCTGTGTCATTCAGTATTTTGCCCACAGAATCCTTCAGTATTGCAACTCTAGGCTTGAATTTTTTCTTCATTGTTTTCAGCTTGAGAAATGCCTAACGTGTTCTTCCCTTTTGGTTTATTAACTCCAGTCTTTGTACATGTCATTATAATTATTTTTTCTTCTCGAGCCACCCTTTGAAATCTTCTGTTCAGTTCTTTTACTTCATCATTTCTTCCTTTTGCTTTAGCTACTCAACATTCAAGAGCAAGTTTCAGAGTCTTTTTCTGACATCTATTTTGGTCTTTTATTTCTTTTTCGTCTTTTTAATGACCGCTTGCTTTCTTCATGTATGATGTCCTGGATGTCATCTCACAACTCATCTGGTCTTCAGTCATTAGTGTTCAGTGTATCAAATCTATTATTGAGATAGTCTCTAAATTCAGGTGGGATATACCAAAGGTTGTACTTTGGCTCTCATGGACTTGCTCTAATTTTCTTCAGCTTCACCTTGAACTTGCATATGAACAATTGTTGGTCTGTTCCACAGTCAGCCCCTGGCCTTGTTCTGATTGATGATATTAAGCTTCTCCATAGTCTCTTTTCACAGATGCAGTTGATTTGATTCCTGAGTATTCCATCTGGTGAGGTCCACGTGTATAGTTGAAGTTTGTGTTGTGGAAAAAGGTATTTGCAACGAAGAAGTCATTGGTCTTGCAAAATTCTATCATGCGATCTCCAGCAGGAGTGATTCTTACAGAACTCACCTTTGAAAAGTACAAGTGCCCCACAAGTGTGCCTTATTTTACAAAATCTCAGAAAGGTAAACTCTGAGCTTAGTGGAGAAATAACATAAGAAGTGAACTTTGTAAAAAGATTTCGCACTTTGCCAAAGGCTTTTGCAGAGGTTAACTCACTAGCAGCTTCCAATACATGTAAAACACAAGAACACAATGTAAGCGGCGTTCTTCAGGAATACGGCTACAGGTGCTCACTCTGTAATAGATGCTGTGATGAATAGTGAAATCAAAAAGAAGACAAGCAGTTGATATAATTAATCCATACATTGCCCAAGCTTTCACCTCCTTCTGCCCAAAGGAGAGGAAAGGGGAGTGAGCCTCACTGATTTCTGCTTTGATCACTGCACCCATAACCTCTCAATTACCTTTTAGTTAAGCATTGCAAAGACCTCTAAAGACCAGACATCTTTTTGAACCAAATGGCCTGGCACTGCGCAGAAAAGAGTGAACATAGCAGGCCTGAGGCTGGTATCCTTAGAAAGAATAGCTTGCAAAGTTGACCCATGGCTGGTATCTGGGAACTTGGATTTCAGGAGGATTCCCTTCACTCCATAATTGATAGGAATGGTTAGCTGTGTCTAAACCGTTTGAGCAAACAATATGGCTTATGCTAAACTCCTGTTTTCCATCTAGAAGTCTGGAGTCTTAGTACACGTTAGGGAAAGGGTGCTTACGTGATCAACCTCTAATGAAATCTTGGGCACTGAGTCTCTAATGAGCTTCCAGGGTACACCATATTTTACATATGTTATCAAAACTTGTTGCTTGGGGAGGACTCTTGGACACTTGCACCTAATTTCCTCTGGACTTTGCCCTACGCATCTTTTTTCCCTTTGCTGATTTTGTTTTGTATCCTTTCGCTGTAATAAATCATAGCCATGAATGTGACTATATGGAGAGTCCTGTGAGTCCTCCTAATGGACTACTAAACCCAGGAGTCGTTTTTGGGACACCCCCCCCCCCATATAGCATGTATTGTATGTAATGAGTAATGAGTTAACCTTTCTCCTATGCATCTAGCATGGTACTAGCTCTCTTGTATCTTCGGAAGAACTGAGAAAGTAGCCACTCAAATAATTTTCTGTGTCTGTGGTTCCAGTAAAAATCCACAGCACAGAAAGGCTCAGAGTGCTTCAGATCATCAAATTGTCCCTGTTGTCATTGTTGTTAGATGCTGTGGAGTCAGCCCTTAACTCGTGGTGGCCCCATACACAACTGAACTAAACACTGCCCTGTCCTGTGCCATCCTCATGATGGGTTTCAGATTGGACAATTATGATACATAGGGTTTTCACTGGCTGAATTTTGGAAGTTGATTGTCAGGCCTTTCTTCCTAGTCCATCTTACCTTTCCAGAAGAGCGAAACCTGAAACCTGTTCAGCATCATAGCAACACTCAAGCCTCCACTGACAGACAGGTGGTGGCTGTGAGGTGCATTAACTGGGAATCGAAAACCGGGTATCCTGCATGAAGGGTGAGAATTCTATCACTGAACCACTGCTGCCTGGATCTTTCTAATAAATAAAATTTAAGCAGATTCGCAGCTTTCCTCTTAAAATAAAAATGACAAGAGAAATAGAAGAGGTGGTAAGTGCCTGCTCCTGGCGATGAACGGAAAACATTTTAAAGCATGTCAAGCACAGATATCTACCGACCGAATCCACACAACGATCCACACAGTAATGCTGGGAAGCCAGCATTATTAACCCATCTCTATAGTGTCAGCATTGACTCGACAGCAGCAGGTTTGGTTTTTTTGGTTTAAAAGTTAAAGGAAAGGGCTAAAAGCACTTATCATGCACCATTGGCTGTATTTCCCACTAGCCTATGAGCTGCTAGAAAATAACATTTTTTTCCCCTACTTATGTAGTTCTAATGTTTAGAGTAGTACCTGCTATGTGGTAGGCACTTAGTAAATATTGTTGAATGCAAGAACACATATATGAATTAAACTGTTATTTTATAGTTTCTATAAGATGCTAAGTCGAGCAGAGACTCAAACCCATGACTTTCTGACTCCAAAGCCAATGTTATCATTCTCCCAACTGCTTAGCATTTTCATATATGTTAAGGTAAACTAATGAGGGAACTAGGAGCCCTGGTGGTGCAGTGGTTATGAGCTTTGCCGCTAACTGAAAAGTCAGCAGTTCAAATCCACCAGCCTCTTGTTGGAAACGCTATGGGGCAGTTCTACTCTGTCCTATAGGGTCACTATGAGTCAGAATCCACTCGATGTCAATGAGTTTGTTTTTCTATTTTTTGGTCTTGTTTGTTTTTGGTTTTTAATGAGGGGGCTATAGTATAGAGAGTCTTAGAAACTTAACTAAGGTCATTCATTCATGTAACATCTTTTTAACCCACTATATGCTGGGATTGTACTAAGCCATTGGATATAGATTTTTAAACAATAAAAGGCAAACAGAGAAAAACAATTGTATAATTACAATATAGTGAAATAAATACTAAGAGAAAAAATGTATAAAGAAACTATGAAACTGGAGAATTCTCTATGTAAACACATAGCTAGTATTTGGAAGAAATCACAGTTTGTCACAAAGTTTGTCTGACTCAAAGTCTGTATTCAGACCCTTGGTACAGCCTTTCAGAGGACTTTTACTCTTAGCCTTGCCAATTTGAGGTGGCTTCTGGAAGTGAAAATCATATGTAGTTTGTCCCCACTGAAGAAATGGCCTAGAAGAAGTATTAGAATGTAACAATTCAAATAACTAGGACTCAAATGCAAAAACTTCAAAACTGTTTTTCATTCTAGTGATTAGCACTGAATACCTCCAATATCAAACCATACATACTCAAAACTTATTAGGAATGTATCAGTGATTTTAATATATCCCAGAGCCAGGATGATACCATCAAACCTAAAATGAGAAAAATTGCAAATCATGTGCCCACCATGAGCTAGGAACTAGACAACAATGAATAAGATATAATCTTTGACCTTGAGAAGCATGCAATTGAGTACACGAAGAGACTCCACAGAAACACAAATGTACTGGATATATTAGAGTGAAATTGGAGTACATTGAATGCTGAAAGAACTTTTTTAGAACACGATGTTAATGTCAACCACTGCTAGACATTGATACTATCCATTTGCTTCCCACCCCCACCCCCTTCACTAACAGAACACTGATTTTAATTGGGCAGCACTGTGCCTAGAGAAAATACTCCATCATCCAGGCTTTCTTGCCATTAGGGATGGCCTCAGGACACAGTTAGGAGTAATGAGCTACCAGTGGGAGTCTTCTTTGTGGAATTTCCAGAAGGAAAAAAAAAAAGAGGAAGAAGAAGAAGAAGGGGGAACAGACTTAACTGGCATTTTCCTTTTACTGTTTAACCTTCCTCTTTTCTCTGACTGCAGTTTAGTCATGATAACTGGAGGTGTAGCAGCCCTCTTTGAGTATGAGACAGAAAGCTGCAGATTAAGATGTCAAACAAGGAGCTCTGGTGGCACAATGGTTAAGCGCTTGACTGCTAAACAAAAGATCAGCTGTTCGAACCCACCAGCCACTCCAAGGGAGAAAGATGTGGTGATCTGCTGCATAAAGATTATAGACTAGGAAGCCCTAAGGGGAAATTATCATCTGTCATGTAGAGTCGCTGTGAGTCAGAATACAGTCAAAGCACACAACATCAAGATGGCAACCAAAATCAAGAACACTTAGACTGCCTGTTTCTGAACTTTTTGTTTTGTAGAAATAAGCTCTTATTTTAAGTCACTATTGTCCACACTACGTTTGAAACCGATCCTAATTCATACACTGATAGGCCCCTTGCGTGTAATCCTTTGCTTTATTCAAATTACCATTCTGAGAATTTCCCTCAAAAGTCAATCCATCTTAGATTCACTCTTGCAAATTTTGAACTGGATGTCTGTGGGTGTTTTTGTGATGGCTTTATACCCCTGTGTTCAAGAAGAATCTAGACAACATGCCATGAAAAAGATATGAAGATTCAATATCCACTGCAAAACTCCCATTTCCAAAACAGGAAAAAAAGGAGGAGAAGTGGTAGGAATGGTGTGAAAATTCACAAGTTAGCACAATCGTTGTGTTCCTTAAGTGAATTTCAAATGTGTTTCAAATATCACCATGTAGCTGGTACAGCGTCATGGATCCACTGAGCTGTTTTCTCTTGAAAGTAAATGAGAAATAAAAATGCAACTTGTGGCTATAAAGACCAAATTTTAGCAAACACATCAAGATTTACCCATGAAAATGATTCTTAGCCTTTAATGAGGTGACCTTAAAAAACTGTTCCCTGATTTTTGGTGACACTGACAGAATCTTCTGATGAATTACCCCTTTGAAATTGTTTACAGAGCTGGTTTAAAATCCATGGAAGAAAATCCATCTCCTTACTTCTTAGTCACACTTTAAAAAGTCTCCTCACAAGTTCAACAATGTACAATAAAAAATGATATAGTCTTTTTAAGTTTTTCAGAAATAGTTTACAGGATACTTTGTATACCAGGTGATCAAAACTCATAAAGTAAATTCTATAAACAGTATTTTTAAAAAGTATTTCACACATCTAAAAGAATTTCACCTCTTGATTGTGATAATCTTAAAAGAAGTATCTCCAGGACCTTTTTATATTTAGTGCTTCCATATTTTATATTTTAGAGTACTATACAGTTTATAAGAACTTTCCCATATATTATCTTTTAAATTTCATAATTGGCCTTATTTTACAGATATAAAAAATGAAGCTCAGAGGCATTAAGTAAATTTACAAAGGTCCCAAAAGTAATATTAGTCATGAGGCCAGGTCTGGAACATGGCTCTCTTGCATCCAAGTTTACTGTCCTTTAACCAATGTTTTTAAAAATCAGCTTCCATGGAAGACTTTTATTAACTGCCAGAATGAGAAAAAGTTAAACATCAATTATATTCCTATTTCCCATTCCTATGGATATAGTACTGAGAAATTTTGTTCCCATAAACAGTAGTGAGAGCTAAAGTCATATAGTGCTAAATGGATGCTAGGCATGGGTCCAAATGATTTATATTTCCCTGTAGTCCTATGAGGCAAGTATATTTTTTCATTACTTGGTATAATTTTACATTTTTCAACCTTTTAAATATTAACACTTTACATTTTATCATTTTTACTTCCCTGAGCTTCAACTTCTGTATTTGTAAAATGGGTTCATACCATAATATATCCCATAAAGTTGCTGTGAGGACTAAATGAGTCTGAGTACCTAAAGTGCTTAGCTAGTGGGCTGCCTATTATATTAAAGTGAGAAAACTTAGACACAGGAAGGCTAATAAATTGCCCATGGTCACAAAGATAAGAAAGCAGCCTAGTCTGGATTCAACCAGAGAGTCTGGCTTTCTGGACCCTCTAAACTGCAGTGAGTAGACTGGGCAGGAAGGGGTTTTGTTGAAATTATGTCACTTCATTCCTTGAAGTCCCTTCAATGTATTTGCCAAAAATCATGTCGTGATTTATCATAAAAATCATTTTTGATGATCTATCAGCTGACAATTTGATTATGTCCTCCATCAATATTGTTGAAAGTAAAGAATTAGAAATTGACTTTTAAAAAGATTTGTCACCCCAGGTACCAACTTTCAACTCCAGAACGTTCTTTCGTGTTGTTCCTGTGTTTGGCACTCTAGTGGATTTTACACTCCAGAGCCATCACCATGATCAGTTTCTGGAATGGGCAAGAACTTTGTTTTTTTTTCTTTTCTTTTTTTAATGGGAGAATAGTTTATAAAAATGATGGTATGCAAGGAAAATCTGACAATTCTCTTTTAAAACTATTTATACCTTCTAGAATGTCTTTGTGCCTCTCACTTTGCTTTGCAAAACAGTACAGTATTAAAACCAGTGAGACAGAACACTACATAAAATGATTGTCTACACCTTATTTATTTCAGACTGTGCCTGCGAACAGAAAAAAAAATGCAACCAAATGGCTAATACTTCATTTCCAAAGGCTGTCTGCTCTTACCCGACAGAATAGCCCATGGATTAAAAGGTGCCATCCTTCCTGTGGCCTAGGTCCTACATAGATTAAGCAGTTTGAGAGGACCTAAGGGGTAGAGTCCTGGTGGTGTAGTGGTTAAGAGCTATGGCTGCCATTCAAAAGGTCAGCAGTTTGAATCCACCAGGTGCTCCTTGGAAACCCTATGGGGCAGCTCTTCTCTGTCTTATAGGGTCGCTTCAACTCAACTATGAGTCGAAATCGACTTGACAGCAATGGGTTTTAAGGGGTAGTTGCCCATTTCCCTGGTATATTTCTAACAGGTAGAGCCTATAAAAAAAGGAAAAACTCTCATTCTTCTCTTGATTAAAAAGTGTCAAAATTATTGTTAGGTAATACAGTGAATGATTCTCCTAAATATGATAGTAACATCAGACTTCCTCTCAAGAAAACACAACTGTGTAAGAGACAAAACACAGAGGGTAATGATCTGTCATTTGTCTCCAAAAGGAATGTCTACACTAACTCCTCCACACACCCACAATTATCTGTGTGCTCCCTAGTATTCCCACTTGGAATCAAGATATCTAGCGGATGCGTAACAACTAATTAATTGTGTAAAAATGTTGAAAAGGCAGACTATTTGCAGATAATCCATAATGTAGACAATTAGCCTGGATTACTAAGAATTCTAATGGATTGCCTGGTAATATTCTTTTCAATGTTGCTCACTAAAATGATTATCTTACCACTGCATTCTTCTAAATTTAGAAAGTATTCCAATGAAAAGCCACATACATTTTAGATACTATCATTAAAACCTCAAAAGAGTAATTTTGGGGAATATGTGAATATCATCCAGATGCACTCCTCAAAATTTCAACAAATTAATTATGTATCAAAACAAGGTTTTTAGTAAAAGAAACTACATTCTGGCCAAAACATCAATCTTGGATTTCACCAGATATTTTAAGCATATTTAATAATTAGAAGATTAGACTGTTTATCTAATAGCTATTAATTAAGGAAACATAATAACATGTATTTTTCAGTATTTCCTTTTATTGGATCCTTGTTGAATAGGTTGTTTATAAATATGTCAAGAGATAGATACACTTTCTAGCAGAACTATTTGCTGATGACAGAAGTAATTTTCTTTGGGTATCCATTTATTGATACCATAATTTTGGGCCAAAGAGATATCAAATGTCCTATGACCAAATATTGTAGAGACAACTATTCATTAATATTCAACTTATTAGCATCAATCACACAGACTTATTCATACTTGTTTCTACCAATTCAAATAAAATTTATTCAGAAATTATAAAATGTTCTGTGTAGAACCACGAAAACAAAACAAAACTGTGCAGCTGGCGATTTAATTTATTTGTAATTACAGGCAATCCCTAATAATTTAAATTCTACAATTCTACTTTTTAAAACTTGAGTGTATTAAGTAAGCATCCACAGCAAAAACTACATAAATGTTAGAATTCTGAAAAGCTTCATTTTTAAATATCACTTGCTGTATTTACTGGATGTGTTTAATAAAAAATGAAATAACATAGTAAACAAATATATCTGTCACTTAATGTTGTATGACATTACCTGATTTCTTAGAGCCTGTTTCTTTCTATACATACCCATCATCTATTTCACAGAGTTATTGAAAATGAGTTTGAAAAAATAATAGCAAAATGTTATAATAAGAAATGCATTTGAAAGCACTACAGATGTTTAGACATTAAAACAGATGTTATCATGAATCCACCATGTATGTCTTTTGGTTCAAAAACTGCCAGTGGCAGCCAAAGCAACCTTTTATATAGACATCAGTCTCCACACTCTCATTGCATCCTCATAAACCCTAACTGTCAAGTTTTTAAACCTTGGTATTATCTTAGAATACTTTCTCTCCAGTCTGATCAGTTTTGTCTCAGGACCAAACCAAAAACCCGTTGCCATAAAGTTGATGCCAACTCATAGTGACCCTACAGGACAGAGTAGAACTGCCCCATAGTGTTTCCAAGGAGTGGCTGGTGGATTTGAACCACTGACCTTTTGGTTAGCAGCTGCGCTCTTAACCGCTGCTCGTATTTCCCCATCGGCAATACCTTTTTTCTGCTTTTCATCGACTCTCTATTGGACTATAGAAGCAACTGACTTGGTGCTTCTCTTCCCCTATTCTTGCTTATTCACATTCATCCTCTATCCTGCTATAACAGTTTTCATTGTCATCCTCAATAACTCTCCATTGTCCACAGGGATCAAGTCCTGGCTCCTCCGAGTTTCATATATGTCCCTTCAAAATCAAAATCAAACCATACCTAATTCCAGACTCTACTCCTGCCCCTCCGCATGTATATCCTTTGCTCCAGACGCCTTAAACTTCGTATTGTTCCACAAATGTGTTTTCATGATTTTAAGCCTGTAGAATATTCTTCCATGTAGAATGTTCTCGAAATGACAAGATTAAAGATGAAAATGAAAGCATTTCAAGTTGAGAAGTACTGCACTATAAAATTATTATTAATGCTATTATCTAAATCTTAATCATTTCAAAATCTTAGCCCAGACATACAATGATTTTTTTTTTCTTTTAATCTCTAAGAAATGTCCAGGAAATGTCTGGTATGTTACTTGGCATTCCAGAATTAAAGAATCTTACCAAATGAATGGTTTTAAGCTGAACATTTGGCGAAATAGAAAATTTAATAGGTTTCTTCCTCACATCTCTTGGAAATCGCATATAATTGCATATAATTTGATATTATAAATTTTAACCCATGAAAATTACATTCTGAAATACTTTGATTAGTTAAGAATGGCATAACAGTACTGTACTTTTATTCTTTTTATAATTCCTTTATTCCAAATGGCCTAAAATCCCGCTAATGAACAGTCTGTGAATGAAATAAGTAGAGAGCAGTTCCTTTTCACACTTCAAAGCAAGGCCTTAGAAAGCGATGAGGATCCTCCACTGCACATATAGAGCTATGTTCAAACCTCAAATTATTTTCTGTGATCAGAATGGTAGAGGAATGGGGTCAGAGATAATGATAATGGTTTATAAAACACATTAATTGAGCACATTTTATGTACCAAACCAGTTGCTGTCAAGATGACTCCAGTCATGGCAACCCCGCGTGTGTCAGAATATAACTGTTCTTCAATGGGTTTTCAATGGCTGATTTTTTTAAAGTAGCTTTCCAGACCTTTCTTCCAAGGTGCCTCTGGGTAGACTCAAACATCCAACCTTTCGGTTAACAGCCAAGCATGTTAATCACTTGCTCCACCCAGGGACTCCACCTTGTCCGTACTAGTTGCTTTTCATTTGACCTTCAAAATAATACTAACACATACATATCTATACCACACCCCTTTATTTTTTCATGTGGAAAGAATGAGAGTGAGAAAAGTGTAGAAACTTTTCCAAGTTTATCCTGTCCTAATCCAGCAAAACAAGTTCTTCATAACCATCCACTGAATGCCTAATATGCTCCAGGTTCAGTGCTGAGTGAATGCAAATAATGAGTATACCTAGGATCTTGCTCCTCTCCAAGGGCTAAAGGTCTATTGGGTTGAAACTCAAGTCTACCTGGCTCCCTTCTATCGCAATACACTGAATATGGCATGTCTAGTTTTAAAATTTGATGTGTCTGTTATTGTTATTGTTATTATTGCTACCATTATGATCTTTTTTCTCTCACATCTGCCCTACTATTAATTCTGATCACCCAAACTTTCTTAATCCTTTGAATAATAAAGAAAAGGAAAAAAGTAGATGGAAAGTAGCTGGCTTTCTATAAATATTTTTTATTAATAATACTACTTTCTACAACCAACTGGCTGCCTTATCAGATGTCCCTTTGTATTTAGCGCCTGAATAGAAGAGAACTTCAGGTTTCAGTGCCTGTGCTTCCTATCATATCTTATTTATGCTTGGTCTATTTGTCCTTTTTTGCTCACCTATTTGGTTTTCACAACTATTCAAAATCCCATTCTGGATTTTTGGATTGAGTCTGGACTTAGTTATAGAGTTCCATGAGTTTGAGGTAAATTGTATCTTGGGGAAAGACTACCTCCTCCAGTTGCAAACCCATGACATCCTTAAGGAGGAAGAGTCAAGTGAGTGGAAAGGAAAAGAGTAGAAAGAGAAGGAGTCAGGGTGAGACTACTCTGGCTTGACTAAAATCTCCAGGAGGATAGAGAACACAGCAGTATTACTCACTGATGAATTCCCAGTACCTAGCACAGCATGGGAGCTCTGGTTGCACCATGGTTAAGAGCTTTGCTGCTAATCAAAAGGTCAGCAGTTCAAATCCACCAGCCACTCTTTGGAAATCCTATGGGGCACTTCTACTCTGTCCTATAGGGTCGCACAGCATCTGAAACTAATAAGCATTCAATAAATACATATTGAGGGACTAAGGTAGAACAAGGAGAAGCATGGAGAATTTGGTATTACAGTGTGCTTTTCATCTTCTTAGAGGAAATAAAATGAAAATCCTCCAAAAATATTCAAAAAAAAGAAAAAGAGAATATACTTGGTTCAACATCAATCCACCCTATCTTAAGGCTTGACATACTACAATATCTAATACCCATGATTTCTTTTAACCAATTATGACTGAGTATGTGAAGCATTCTTCATCTGCACTTTAAAAGAAAAAAAAAAGAAGAATACAGACTTACAGTGCAAAAAAGAAGGAAGATGTTGACTAGCTTCCCAGTGGAGAGGATTGTGAAGCCCTGGAACATTTTACAGAGGAAGTTTCTGTCAGTTGAGCTCCCCATCTGTTTGACGATTTCATAGAGTAGCCCTGTCTGGAGACAGCCACAGAGATGAGCTTGTTTAACATCCCTTTCAACTCTGTTCTGTAACTTAGTGATTTTGAGAAATCCACCCCAACATAAATAATTCAGAAAGAAGAAAAATTCCACCAAAAGTTTTTCAATACATTTTCCTTTAATAATACTTGAGATCTTTCTTGGAAAGGAGGAAAACTAAAAAGTCTTACCTGCAGAAATCTAGAGATATGTCATGTGCCAATTAGCACCGACCCTGAGGGAAGGCCAAGTTGGCCATGTTAAGGCAAAGGGGCTGCAACATGGTAATCTCTTTCACACACCTATCATTTATTAGGTTTTACTCAGATTTTAACAGTAGGATCATACTTCATCTCTGTTTCCTTAAAGGACAATGTTCCTAGCTGGTGTAAGTTATTTACTTCAGGCAGGTGTTCTGTTGGGCAGATCTCTGCCAAATTCCTTTAACAGACATTGTGTGTTTTCTTTTGCCTAATATAAAACAAAGACAGAGTTCTACATTAAGTCATTCTTTATACAGCTATAAAATATTTCTGAAATCCTACTACTACACATACTATGCTAGAGTCTGGGGCGGGGGGAAGGAAAATAGACCGAAACATGGTTTCTGTCCTCCAGGAGCAACTAGTCTTGAAAGGAGATGGCCAATTAACCAAACGTCAGTGCATTCTGAGAGAAATCACGTTGTTCAGTTCATCAAAGAGGATGGCTTTCGGAATTTCCTTACTCTCGATATTTGTAGGAAGAGCAATTTACATTTAGAAATAGTATTTTGAAATATCATCAGTGATTTCATATAAACCCCAGAGTTCTCCTAGGCTAACAAACTTCCCAATAAGGAATATTACTGCCATCACTCAAAAGGTTGAAGGATTGGCATCATGTGTTGGCTTAATATCTGTAGACTTTCCAGTAGCTACTAATAACTCTCAAATAATAACAACAAAAACTACTGCTAGTGCCACCATCATCAGTAACATTTATTTAGCATATACTGTGCCAAGCATTGTGCTAGATGTTTTCCAAATGCTATCTCAAATTGTCACAAGCCTGTAAGGTGGGTATTACTTCCAGTTGAAAAAACAGAGACTCAGATTAGATGCTGTATCTAAAGTTACGTATCTCAAAAGGGTCAGAGTCAGGATTCAAGTTCCAACTTATCTGATTTTGAAATTTCTGATCTCTCCATTGGTCCATGCTGCCTTTTCAGAATCTGAAAGCCTCTTGCAGACCTGTTTCTGCCTGTATTTATTTTTTGCACCAGTAGACCCTCATCAACTCACACGTGTGGACTCTGATAGAAGCCTAAAAACTAATAGTTCTTCCTCTATCCCATCTATCTTGAAGAGAACATTCTATACCACAAATCTATCATAGTTTGGCTCTCTTTAAAACCTTCTAGGGTTCCTCATTGCTAGCATCTGAAGGCTAAATTATAGGCATGGCAAATGTTATGAATTGAATTGGGCCTGCTAAAAAGGTATATTGAAGTTCTAAATCCTGGTACCCGTGAACATTATCTTGTTTGGAAATGGAGTCTTTGAAGATGTTATTAGTTAACATGAGGTCTTACTGCAGCAGGGTGGATCCTAATAAATTCACGGTGTTGTCCTTTTAAAAGAGAAGAGACACAGGGAGACACACAAAGCGAAGATGGACATGTGATGACAGAGCTCTGCTGCAGCTGCAAGCCAAGGAACCCCTGGGGCTACCATAAGCTGGGAGAGACAAGAATAGATCTTCTTCTAGAATCTTCAGCGAGAATATAGCCCCATCAACACCCTAAATTCAAACAATTCATCTTCAGAACTGTGGAAAAATAAATTTTGTTCTTATAAGTCCCCCAGTTTGTGATATTTTATGATGGATCGAGGAAACAAAGACAGCAAATAAAGGCTTTCACAATTGGGTCCCTAAGTACTTTTCCACCTTCCTCCCCCATCACTCTTCTGTCACAAGCTCTGTGCTAATTCCTGATATAGGAATTAAGCTTTTCATTTTTCAAAAGTTTTCTTGTTACATCATGTTATCGGAAATAGAATCTTATAATGTGATTTGCATGTATAATTTTACCCACTCTTTAGAGATAAATCAAATGAAGTACAGAGAGGGAATGCTTTGTCTGTGATTACTCTCCTCACTTAAATCATATGGCTGATTATATCAAAAAAAAAACTTCAGCCTCATGTGATCAGATAAGACTTGTATTTATTCTATTAAAAACACTGAAAGTATTTGTGAGATTGTCTTTCCCACAAAACTGTGAGAACTTCCTGCCAAAGTTTCTTTCCACCATGGCTTGACATAGTGTCCAACACGTAATAGGCACTCAATGAATGATTATTAATTCAAATATTCTTATTACCAAATAATGTAATATTTTATAACAACACCAATGAAAATGTTGCCATTTAAATATTTGTGTGATTGGAAAGATGGGTCTTTTTAAAATTCATTTATTTATTCCAGACATTGGTCCAGGTACTAAAGTTGAGTGATGAGTAAGACTGGTCTAGTTCTCTCTCTAGGACCTTTTATATTGCAGTGGATGAGAGAGTCAAAAACAAACAAGTGAACAAAAGAAAGTGCAATTTTGATAGAAATAAATGCTATGAAAAAAACAAGGCAGGACAATGTAATAAAGGATGATTGGAAGGGGTGATGCATTGAATTGTGTCCCCAAAAAATAGGTGTATCAATTTGGCTAGGCCATGATTCCCAATACTGTGTGATTGTCCACCATTTTGTCATCTGATATGATTTGCCTATGTGTTGTAAATCCTATCTCTTTGGTGTTGATGAGATGGGATTAGTGGCAGTTATGTTAATGAGGCAACACTCAATCTACAAGACTGGATTGTGTCTTGAGCCAATCTCTTTTGAGATATAAAAGAGAGAATCAAGCAGAGAGACATAGGGACTTCAAACCACCAAGAAAGCAGCACTGGGATTCCTGCACGGAGAAGCTCCTAGACCACGAGAAGATTGATGGAAAGGACCTTCCTCCAGAGCCAAAAGAGAAAGGCTTCCCCTGGAGCTGATGCCCTGAATTCGGACTTCTAGCCTACTAGACTGTGAGAGAATAAACTTCTGTTTGTTAAAGCCATCCACTTGTGGATTTCTGTTACAGCAGCACTAAATAACTAAGACAGGGGTAGAGAGGCAGTATGACTCTAAAAGTGTGTCTAAGGCAGAAAACTTGAATGAAAAGAAGGAACCAGTCACTCAACAATGAAAGCTGATCATTCTGGAGAGAAAGAAGAGCAGGTGAAATGCCCTGTGTCAGGAGAGCGAATGGATCATTCCAGTAACTTGAGTGAGGGCTAAAGGGACTGCTTTGTAGAAGGAGGGATTGGTGCAAAAAGACCTTCAAACAAGAAGCAGGGCTTGTGATTATTGTCCTAAGAACAATGGAGTGCCCCTGAAAGCTTTTAGATTGAATATGAGGTGGAGGTAGGGTTTAAACAGGTTTGTGTTTTGAAAATAACCTACCCAGTCCTCAGATGTGACACAGATTGTCAATTCCTTTTCAGAACATCCTAGCCCTGATTTGTTTTATTCTTATTCTTTGACAGAAACTCTGATTCCTTTCTTTCAGGAAATTTTCTCATTTGTGGTTATACAAGCATTAATGTGAAACGAAATCGATTACCCACTCCTACTGGCTCATAAGCAGGTCTGGCTTTGATCATCATGCATTCCAGGGCCAACCACAGCCTTTGGTTCTTGGTGGACATTTTTTTTTTTAATTTTTTTATTGTACTTTAGATGAAGGTTTACAGAACAAATAGTTTCTCATTAAACAGTACACATATTCTTTTATGACATTGGTTAACAACCCCACAACATGTCAACACTCTCCCTTCTCGACCTTGGAGGATCTTTTTTTTTTGGTGAAAATATACATAGCCAAAGTTACACTATTTCAAAAGTTTCTACGCATACAATTCAGTGACATCAATCACATTCTTCCAATTGTGCTGCTATTCTCACTATCCTTTTCCAAATTGTTCCATCACCATTATCTTCAACTCACTGCCCCCTAGGCTTCCCATCAAACCTTTTGAGTTGCTGTTGTCAATTTGATCTCACATAGATAATTTTTTTTTTTGTACCTTAGATGAGGGTTTGCAGAACAAATAGTTTCTCATTAAACAGTACACGTATTGCCCTGTGACAATGGTTAACAACCCCACGACATGTCAACACTGTTCCTTCTCAACCTTGGGTTCCCTATCACCAACTTTCCTGTCCCCTCCTGCCTTCTAGTCCTTGTCCCTGAACTGCTGTACCTCATTAGTCCCGTTTTGTTTTATGATGCTGTCCAGTCCCCAGCTGAATGGTGAATTTCAGGAGTGACTTCACCACTGAGCTAAAAGGGTTTCCAGGGGCCACACTCTCAAGGTTTCTCCAGTCTGTCAGGCCAGTAAATTTGGTCTTTTTTTTGTGTGTGAGTTAGAATTTTGCTGTACATCCTTTTCCAGCTCTGTCTAGGACCCTCTATTGTGATCCCGGTCAGAGCAGTCAGTGG
>NW_004443970.1:14716204-14741644 GCF_000243295.1 Trichechus manatus latirostris
ACCATGGTCCCCACAGCCCTCCACCCAGCAATTCAGTCCCTCAGGGAGTTTGGAAATGTCTATGGAGCTTCCATGAGCTTTCCTTGTGCAAGTTGTGGTAGCTTCCCCAGTATTGTGTACTATCTTACCCTTCACCAAAGTTACTACTTATCTACTGTCTATTTAGTTCCCCCCACCCCTCCCATCCCTAGTAACCAGCAAAAATTGTTTCTTTTTGTGTGTAAACTTTTACATGAGTTTTTACAGTAGAGGTCTCATACAATATTCGTCCTTTTGTAATTGTTGGTGGACACTTCTAAATAATGGGGTGAAAGTTAAAGAACAATACACACTCTTCTTCTCCTCTAGAGAAGAGAGTTGAAACAAGAGTCATCCTTCATAAATATAAATGATAAACATGAGATGATCAATGGTAAAACCCATCACCATCAAGTCAATTCCATCTCATAGCAACCCTATAGGGCAGAGTACAACTGTCCCATAGGGTTTTCAAGGAGCAGTTGGTGGATTCAAACTGCCAACCTTTTGGTTAGCAGCCGAGCTCTTAACCACTGCACCACCAAGGGTCTGTGGTCAATGGTAGAAGGACCAAAAAAAAAAAAAAAAGAGAAAGAGAAGAGAAAAATAAAAGAGAAGAAAAAGTAAAGAAAAGAAATAAATCCAACCACAATGAAATTAACCAGGGTTAAGCAAGACAAGTTTAGTTTAGGACATTGTAGAAGCTAATCACATCAGACGTTATTAAAAAAGGTTAGTCCATTAGGGGCTTGAGTTAGTTGTTGTTGCAGGACAGTTATGACTCAAAACAAATGACTTTGATAGCTGAACAGCCGTGTTTTCTCAGAGAGAAACTTTGCCCGGGGGGTAAAAAGAGATTTTTGCAATTTTAAACTATATTTCTATTTAGCTAACATAAGCTGCACTCAGAACATGCTGTGATTGTAAGTAATATTATTTCTGATTTTTTGAGTGGATGCTACGGGCTACCAATTAAAATGAACTTCTAAAATCTCTTGAACTCATCTGTTCATGGAAAATTCATTTTTCCCTTCCCTACTGTTTCTCTATTCTATTTTAGAATGCTACTACATTTTCCCCCTCTGGGTTGCACAAAGAGACCACATATATTTTTTCCATCAGTGGGCAAATCTGCCTAAAATCTCATGAGAGAAACAGGCAAAATCAGGTCTATTTTTCAGGATGAGCCAATGCTAGTGGAGGTCAGAGAAGAGAATTCTTTTAGGCAGGAATAATCAAGAAAGCTTTAGGGAGTGTCTTAGTTACCTAATGCTGCTGTAACACAAATATCACAAGTGGGTGGCTTTAGAGAACAGAAATTTGTTTTCTCACAGTTCAAAAGGCTGGAAGTTCAAATCCAGGGCATCAGCTATAGGGCAAGATTCTCTCTCTCTCTCTGTTGGCTCTGGGTGAAGATCCTTGTATTTTTCAGCTTCTGTAGCCCTGGTGTTCCTTGGTTCCTTGGAGATATTCGTGTAGCACCTACCTTCCCTTTTTCGTGCTTTTTTCCTGTGTCTAATCTCCTGGTTTTATAACTCAGAAGTGATTAGGTTTAGACCACACCTTACACTGATGTGGCATCATTAACATACAAAGAAAACCTAGTTTGCAAATAGATTACAACCTCAGGTATGTTGTTGTTGTGTGCCCTCAAGTGGATTCCAACTCATAGTGACGCTACATGACAGAGTAAAACTGTCCCATAGGGTTTTAAGTTGTAATCTTTGCAGGAGCAGACCCCCAGGACTTCCCTGCAGTGCAGCTGCTGGTGGTTTGAAACCACAGAACTTTCGGTTAGCAGCCCAACGCTTAACCATTTCTCCAGCAGGACTCCTCTCCTCAGGTATAGGGGTTAGAATTCCAACACTTAGTTTGGGAGGACACAATCCAATCCATGACAAGGAGTGAGGAGGACCCTTTATAAGAGGTTATCCTGCGTGGTGGTGGACAGGACTGATTATGACATGCCCAGGGAATACCTGAATGGACTGTGAGGCTGGGGAACACTGAAGAGTAAACTTATTCATCTTTTTCTTTAAACTGTCTCCCTCAAGAACAAACTAAAATATGTACATTTGGGGACATAAAAATAGTTTCTCCGTATAAGAAAATAATCTGAAAGGGGAGAATTCAAAGTTCAGTTTTGAAAGAGCTTTTGACTCCAATGTACCCAGAGAATATATTTTTGGCTGGTGTGAAGGAAAGACTCAATTTCGTTTATTCTTACAATATTAAACTGAGGGAAAACCCCTTTATTCTGCTTCTGTATAAAGAAGACAAGGTTGGACTGACATTTGTCAATGGCTAGTCTGTGCTAAATATTGCATCTGAAATCACAAAATATTTACTTCTTCACTGGCTAGTAGATCATACACAATTCTGCTTTTCAAATCCATTACATATATATATGTGTGTGTATGTATATACATACATATACATGTATATGTATATATGTATACATACATATTTGTGTGTATGTGTATATGTGTATGTATGTATTATGTGTGTTTGTATGTAGATACATATATACATACATATATACATATATATAATAAAAGTTTCTTATTTGTTCTGTATTAGAGAGTATCAAATCCTTTACTGAACAAAAAATAAAATGCATTATTTCCCGGCATAGCTTGAAGCTAATTTTAGTGGAATGCTATTTTAGAAAAACCTACTCTTGACATAGGTATTTTCTTCATGTTGGAGAAAGAAAATTAATATGTTTCATTAATTGATATATTGTAAATATGCTTCCTGAAAAACTCATACACACAAAAAATAATTATCTTTTAGCTCTTTTTCCCAGTATGAAAATATACACCTCAAGGAAAACATTTTCATGGTTTTAATTTCTTTCTGGGAAGTCATCTTCCTTTTAAAATGAATAATGAGCCAGTTTCTCATCTGGCTTTGTACTCCTACTGAGTAGATCTGAGGGTGAACTTCAAAAAGTGTTGTTATGGCTCAGTTGCAAGAGCTGGTGTGTGGACAAGAAACTGAACTCATTTGAGTATAATATTTTCTTTCCTGGGCTATATAAGAAGTATTCACGTAGAGACTAAACAGTATTTATTGTTAGTTTCAAAAAATATATGTCATGCTGGAAGATTATACAGTGATGAGTAAAACAGCCATGTATAAGGGAAAAAAAAAACAAACTACAAGTTAGAGAACACAGGCTACTATAGGACTCTTTTTCTTGCTAGACTCTCTTACTGCAAGGAAGTACAGTCTTTCAAGCATACAAAGGGTCCAGACTTCTCAGGGAACTATTACCTCTCAGAGCTTTATCTCGATTCCCAAAGACTTTAGTTAAGATGCAAATATCTTTCTTTCTATGACTAGGTAAATGTGTTTTCTAGAATAAGCAGATTACAACATTCTTGGTATATTGTCCAACCAATAGACTTCAACCAATAATTGTTGTCATTGTCGTTGTTAGGTGTCCTCGAGTTGGTCCCAACTCATAGTGACTCTACGTACAACAGAACAAAACACTGCCTGGTCCTGCACCATCCTCACAATCGTTGTTATGCTTGAGCCACTGTTGCAGCCACTGTGTCAATCCATCTCACTGAGGGTCTTCCTCTTTTTCTCTGACCCTCTACTTTACCAAGCATGAGGTCCTTCTCCAGGGACTAATCCCTCCTGATAACATGTCCAAAGTACGTGAGCTGTAGTCTCTCCATCCTTGCTTCTAAAGAGCATTCTGGTTGTACTTCTTCCAGGACAGATTTGTTCGTTATTCTGGCAGTCCATGGTATATTCAATATTCTTTGCCAACACCACAGTTCAAAGGTGTCAATTCTTCTTCAGCCTTCCTTATTTATTGTCCAGCTTTCGCACGCATATGAGGCAATTGAAAACACCACGGCTTGGGTCAGATGCACTTTAGTCTTCAAGGTAACATCTTTGCTTTTTAACACTTTAAAGATATAAAGATATAAAGGAACTGGAATAAGGCATTCTGTCTCTGCAGCCCATCTGTTCAACCAGTACACTAAATAGCCTGTCATTTCAGAATATTACAAACTACGGTGATGTCATTGGTGAAGAAGTGGTGAGGGTAGCCTTAAAAGTTAGGAAGATTTCCATGGAGGAGATAGTATTTAGGCTATTGTTTTGTTTTGTTAGGGTTATAATTCACATACCGTAAAATTTTAGGCATATAATCCAGTAGTATTTAGTATACAAAAAAGATTGTACAACCATCACCACGGTCAATTTGAAGCATTTTCATAATCCCCAAAAGAAACTTCAAGTCTATTTGCAATCACTCCCAATTTACCCACAATGCCCCTAGCCCTAGGTAATAACCAATTTAATTTCTTTATCTATAGGATGCCTATTCCAGACATTTCATATAAATGGAATAAAACACTATGTGGTCCTTTGTAACTGGATTTTTGACTTAGCATAATGTTTTCAAATTTCATCCATGTCGTATCATGTATCAGTACTTCATTTCTTTTATTGACAAATAATAATCCATTGTATGGATACACCACATTTTATTTATCTATTCATCATTTGATGGACATTTGAGTTGTTTCCATGTTTTGGCTCTTATGAATAATGCTGGAAACAACACTAGTTTAGAAGGTTTTTTGTGAACATGTATTTCCAGTTTCGTTTGGCATATGTCTAGGAGTAGAATTGATTGATCATATGATAACCCTATGTTTAACCACCTGAGGAACTCGCAAACTGTCAAAGATGCTCTACTATTTTGCATTCCCATCAGTGGTGTATGTGGGTTCCAATTTCTCTATACTCTCACCAGTGATTGTTATTATCTATCTTTTTTTTTATAAGCATCCTAGTGGGTGTGAAGTAGCATTTCATTGTGATTTTGAGTTTCATTTCCCAATGGCTAATGATAGTGAGCATCTTTTCATGTTTGTATTGGCCATTTTTATATCTTTGGAGACATGTCTATTCAGAACCTTTGCCCATTTTTAATTGGACAATTTATTATTGAGTTGTAATTGTTCTTTATACATTCTACATATACAAGTCTCTTAGCAGACATAATATTTGCAAAAATTTCTCCAATTCTGTGGGTTGTCATTTCACTTTCTTAATGGTTGCCTTTTAAGTACAAATGTTTTTAATTTTGATGATATCCAGTTTAACTATTTTTGTTATTGTTGTTTGTGCTTTTTGTGTCATACATAAGAAACCATTGTCTAATTCAAAGTCACAAAGATTTACACTTATGTTTTCTTCTAAGAGTTTTATAGTTGTAGCTCTTACATTCAGATCTTTGAATGAGAAATGAGTCTTTTGGTGCTAAGTGTACTACTCCAAAATGAAGTAAGTCAGTGGGGAATATCCAAAAGTCAATTCAAAAGGAAGAATATATAAGAAAGCAAAACACAACAGAATCTAGATCCCAGTGGGATTAGAATCATGTATTGATTAGGAATACCTTGAGGTTACAATAACTGAAAAACTGCCTAATGGTTGCATAATCCTACAGGAGTTTATTTTCCTTATTCCATGAAAAGACTAAAAGTAGGAAGTTTTTGTTGACATTGATTCAGTGGCTCAGTGATGTCAGGGCTGGCACCTGTGGGAGTCTTTTTATCTTTCCCTTCTAGTTGTAAGATAACCAGAGTTCTCAATTTCATCTACTCTCTAGGCAAGCGGAAGGAAGGAAGGGATGTGCTAATTATGACTGTCATTTTATCATGAAAACACAAGTCTCTCCACCCCGTAAAAGAAATAAAACAGACAGCAGTTAACTTATCATTGTCACAGGGAGGGACATGAGTACTAGATTTTCCGTTTTTATAGTACAAACAGGCATGGGAGAAGGTTGGAATAGGTTTCGAGATGGCCAAACCAAAGTCTTCCAAATGACAGAATGATTGAGAGGAACGCAAGAGGGTATCTGTTTCTGGCATTCATGGGCCCCTGGCTCCATGATGGGGATGCCTACTGGACTGCTTAAAGGGGATGATATTTTCTGCTCTTTGGGAACATATATAATCAGCTTAGTGGAAGCTGTATATGTTATAAAATCTCAAGCTGCTAGGGTAGTGAGCCAAGTACGATACACATAACCAATTTCATCAGTATGTGGATTGTTAATAACAGGTATTATTATGCACTGAGTGACAAGGATCATGCATTCTTGTAAATAAAAAAAAAAATCCAAACCCCTTGCCGTCGAGTCGATTCTGACTCATAGCAAGCCTATAAATAATTTTCCGTAATATAAATAGTTTTCCTTAATATAAATAACACACTATGGAAAAGAAGAAATCAGAAAAACACAAAAGTAAAATAAAACAAAAAATTAAGGATTTCCACAGTCCAAAAGTAACCACTAGTAACATTTTTGTGTGTTTTTCCAGTCTATTCTATGAGAAAACTGTTTGTAGCCTACTTTTTCACTTAACAACAGCTCTAGAACATTTTCCATGTCAATATATGTTCTTATATAACAGAATATTATTAAATAGCTGCTTATCATTTTGTCATCTGGAGTTACCATAATTAATTCACCTAATTCCTGTTGGAGGAATATAAGGTTGTTCTTATTTGTCAATTATCACAAATTGCTAAGGTTAAAGTTGTTATGCTTAGTAATAACAATACCTAATATTGAAGGGCTTTTACCAAGTGTAGACACTACATTAAGCACTTTAATTATATCATTTAAACTCTCAAAGAGCTAAATGAGGTAAGTACTGTTATAATCCTCCTGTCTTAGGCTGGGTTCTCTAGAGAAGCAAAACCAGTAAAGTGTGTAAATATATATATAGAGAGAGATTATATCAAGGAAACAACTCACACAGTTGTAGAGGCTAGAACATCCCAAGTCCTTGGATCAGGGTAGAGGCCTCTCCCAAGTCACACAGCTGCAGAAGCTAGCAAGCCCAAGATCGGCAGGTCGGAGAGCAAGGCTCCAGCTCACAGGCTGTGCAGATCGACGAATCCCAGGTTCGGCAGATAAGCTGACAGCTCAAGTCCCAAGAACGGGAGATGAGACAACAGGAAGCAGCCACAGGATCCAGCGAGAGCAAAAAGCCAGAACATCTGCTTATATACAGATATGGGCCACACCCCCAAGGAGACTCCCTTTCATCTGATTGGCTACTCACAGTATGTTCAATCATGGGAGTGATTACATTAAAACACGGAGAATCATGGCCCAGCCAAGTTGACACACAATCTTAACCATCACACTTCCCTCTAACCATGAGGAAGCTGAGGCTTAGCAGGTTAAGTAACATGTCTAAGCAACAGAGGTCTGTGTGCCTGATACATGTTAAGAGATCCACAAATGATAGCTGTCATAAGTAAGTGTGGTAAATTCTGCACAGGAAGAGGAGGATCATGAAAACTTCACTATGGGAATGTCATTGGAACATGATGTTTGTAAATTTTCCCCTGACATGCTCTGTGTTGAAAATGATTATAGGTGGCTAATCCACCCATTTGAGGGGATTTCTTACCAGCTTTACAATAAGGGAATATTAGAGGGCAGCTCCTAGCCATACAAGGAAACATACCTAACTCAATTTTCATTATAGCTGATAGGCTAAGAGGAGTGTAATGACAATAGACAGCATTCAAGCTACTTGACTTTCATACAGAATGACAAAGGGACCTGTCGTTGAGACAAGGGAGCCATTATATCTGATACTGATTTGGTTAATTGGATGAATACCCTGCAGTTGGTGCTCAGAGACATTACAAAAATACCAGCATTCTGGAGCGGGAAACTGTTTTTTCAGAACAGGTTGTTATCAGTAAATAACCATGAGGAACTGGCTTTAAAAAGTTGATGGTTGATACCAGTTCACTGGTTCAAGGAAATGTGACTTTTTTTCCCTCGTACTGTAACAACAGCACGCGCACACGCGCACGCGCGCACACACACACACACATCAAAAACCCAAAGTAAATAACTATAGTCCTAACTTATCAAACTATTAATCTTTTTAAATTCCCAGTGAATTTGCTTTTAAAGAAATTATATATTCCCTACTTGAATCTGTTATCCTTATAAGCAAGTTATCATTGTCATCACGATTATATCCAATATCACATTGATGTTTTCAGTTTTTAATGTGTTTCTAGATTCATTATTTCATTCATTTTTTCATGATAATCCCATGAGTTAGTAGTTTGTCTATCTACATTTTACAGAACTTTAAAGATACGACTCAAGGACTTACCAAAAATTTCAAATCCTGCAATCAACAGAGTTAAACTTCGGGCTTCTCTCTTTTTGGTCAAAACTCTTGGGCTACTATGTTAGTAGACCCAAAAAAATCATGTTAAGGATTATTTGATTTCAATAATGACATAATAAATCACCTTAGTTCTAACCTGGGTTAACATTTGTAGCTCAACTTCCATTATAATGGACCTCAAGGATCAAGTCTTTTCTTCTGTGGCACTGAGACAGTTCTATTTACATACCTTTTGAAACCAGTGTGTCTTTACTGGCTTTTTATGGCTTTGGAGGTACCATCATATTCTTGCTCACCAAGGACTACAAACATATATCCATTCAACAAAATATGTACTGAAGACCTACTGTGTGCTGAAAATTGTCCTAGGTAATGGAGATTTAGCAGTAAACAAGGCTGACCATTCTGCTTCCACGTGTCTTCGAAAACTAAGCACAATGCCCCCCAACCTCACAAATCCTTCTTCTCCTTCTACTTTCTCTGCCTCCATTGAATGGTTCACCATTCATTCACCCAGACACCCAGTCTGGAAACCTTTAAATTATCCTGGACTCCTTCTTTATCCTACAGATCTGTTAAGTCTCATTGCAGTATGCAATGGTAAGAATCTAAAGTTGGAATTGGAGGGTATGTAGATTTTCCACTGGTGAGCGAGGAGATGGAAAGATAGGGAGAGTAGTAGGTATATTGACTGTAAAGTACAAAATATATTTAGGAGATTAAAAATCACCTCATGTGATTATGATAATAGGGGCATTCCGGGCAGGAGAGGACTGAAAAGTGGCTGAGGCCTAAATACTGATGGCCTTGAATGCCATTCTAAGGTATTTCAAATTCATGGTTCTCTCTCTTGTATCTCCACTGCCTAGTGAAGTTCCTGGCATGGTAGAGCCTCAGAAGTATGTGTTGCTGGAATTAATGAATGGTTGTGGGCTTGTTATATAAGAACTATCCTTTAGAAAGGTAAGTCTGGTGGAAGTGTGAGACATAGACAAGTCTGGGTTACCAGCTATAAGATTATTATAATAATCCAGTCAACAGGGAGTAAAGGCCTGAATAGGGAGGAATAATATGACTTTTCAGAAAGCCAGAACATTAACACATTGTGCTTGCCACCACTATGATTGATAATGTTGCACAGCAGCTTGCACAGTCACTTTCACATTCCAGTTGATAGTCATTTGCCCTATTAGCAATCAGCAAACGTTATTGAAAGCTTCCTACATGTACAGTACTTGGATGTTCCATTAGGCCAGGAGAACTTTTTCATTTTTAAGTCCTGATGTCTCAGAGTTGGGCTGAAAAATGCCTTCCTTACTTTACGTCTTAGTCATCTAGTGCTGCTCTAACTGAAATACCACAAGTGGATGGCTTTCCACAAAGATAAATTTATTTTCTCACAGTCTAGTAGGCTACAAGTCCAAATTCAGGGCGTCAGCTCCAGGGGAAGGCTTTCTTTCTCTGTCTGCTCTAGAGGAAGGTCCTTGTCATCATCAGTCTTCCCCCGGACTAGGAGCTTCTCTGCGCAGGAACCTCACGTCCAAAGGACGCACTCTGCTCCCAGTGCTTCTTTCTTGGTGGTATGAGGTTCCCATGTGTCTCTGCTTGCTTCTCTCTTTAATATCTCAAAAGAGATTGGAGTAAGACACTATCTAATCTTGTAGACATCATCAGTATAACCTTATCATAGTGATAACGTTTACAACACATAAGGAAATCACATCAGATTACACAATCATATACAATACTGGGAATCACGACCTAGTCAAGTTGACAGATATTTTTGGGGGACACAATTCAATCCATGACACCTTAAAAACAAAAACACCCTCTGACTACTGTCTCTGTACTGCTAAATCCTCAGAAGACTGTGTATAAACATGTGTAGTATTAAAATCTCATAGACATGTTTAGACAGAGAAAGGATATTAAATTCTAAGCCAAACACTTGTTGCATGAATTTCATAAAATTTAACATATTAGAGATATTTAAGAATTATTAGTTGACAATTTTCTAATCATGATGTAGAAAAAAATAATTAAGACTTATTTAAATAAGTTTTTTGTTGAGGACCCTCCAATCAATGGTGCTATAGAAATAGACAAAATGCTGTGTATTAACTAAGCACTTTTTATATTAATTTTAAAAACCTATAATAAAGTTGTTGGCTGCTATATTTAAGCTCTATCCCTAAAAATGAGAGAGGGGGAAGAAGAGAGAGAATATGGAAATTATGGTGTTGTATAACTATTTGTGTTCAGAAAATTCTAGAAGGCTTCTGAATCATTATTGCTTAAGTGACAACTAGTTCCAGAATGATGCCTTTTACATATATAGGGCTTTTCACATATATCGGGGTTTTGATAAGTGTATGGTTTTAAATCATGTTATCAAAGGAATAATGCCCCATAAAATCAATCACACATGAAAAATGTGTTTGGATCTCAAATCTGAGTGACAGCAGCTTGCCATGAGAGCAGAGAATTATCTCTACTAGAGGAAGTTAAGAAGTCACATAATGAAACAGGATGTTCTATATTTGGTTGGTTCAGTTCTCCATTCACATTTTGCTCTTAGGGCTAAAGAATGGATGGAATTCTAACTGAGAAGAATATTAGCTCAGTGGGTAAATGTGATTCTTTTAAAATGCTGCTTCCATAAATCTTTGGGAAATTTAGAGAAGCCCATCTAGTAAAGCCAGGCACCACTTGCTGCAGGTGATTTAAAATTGATAATCTAATAGAGTAGGATGGCAAGGGCCACCTCAGAGCAGGGAGGGGTTGATGGCAGTCTGCTCGAAGTAATTGGCTCAGGCAATTAAAAGTATTGACAGTTTGTCATTAACTACCTAGATAAGTTCCAGGGTTTTCGCTTTTTATTAGCTATCCAATGTCAGTTCATGAGAGGACACATCTCTGTGTATCTTTGGTAAACCAAAAACAAACCTGTTGTAGACTAGTCGATTCCAACTCATGGTGACCCCATGTGTTACAGGCTAGAATTGCTCCATAAGGTTTTCTTGGTAATAATCTTTACAGAAAGCAGATTGCCAGGCCTTTCTTCCATCGCACCACTGGATGGGTTTAAACCGCCATCCTTTAGGTTAGTACCCAAGAGCAAACTGTTTGTGCCACTCAAGTACTTGTATCTTAGGTAGTGATTGCATGAAAGTTCTGATTAAAGATATAACTTCCCCATGGTAACTGCCTTTTATGGACCCGTTAGTACGTATGTACCACACACTAGGCAAGTAATTGCTAAGGGTTCTAGTCACTGTGCCAGATTACAAGGATTCAAGTTTTAGCCCTACCACTTTCTAACTGAGTGACCCAGGCTGGCCACTTGATATCTGTCTGGGTCTTGGTATTCTTGTATCTTCACCAATGTTCTTGGTGTTGGTAAGTGCCTTCCTCATAGGGTTATTATGAAGATTAACTGAGCTAATACATGGAAAGTTCTCAGGAGAATGTCTGGCACACAGTGCTAATGAACAATTGTCATTACTGTTGTTAATGGACTCATGTATGCCTTAGGAATCATATTTCTCTTCATGTACCAGACGATGGAGAGACAATGAGAGCAAAACGCGTGGTTCTGCTCTCATGGGGCTTGTATTCTGGAGAGAAGCAGACAAACCAAAGTAGGGAGAGGGTTTTTGCCCATTTCAAACTTCTTTCTGTAGATCATAGATTCTACTCCCAGTTGCCACTTTGATGATCATTCTTTCTGCCTACCACTATACTTTAAGAGTTTTAAGCAAATAAAACACTGTCAAAAATACAAATAAAAGTTAGCTTAAAATTTTTAAAGATGATAAAAATTGAGTTAAAACCAGAAAGAAGCAAGAACTAAATCTAAATGAGAGCAATTTAAGTAGCTACAATTTTAAAGTAAAAACCCAGGCTTGACAAAAAGAGTAAATTGAAGATAAAAAATAAATGTTGATGATATATAAGCTATAAAAACTTAAAGAGGAATAAAAGAATGCAGCAAAGCTTTAAAAAATAGAATGAAATACATTGCAAAGTGATGAGAAACGAGATACGAGAAATAAACCCAAATAAATAATAAAAAGTTATAATAAAATTCAATATATGATAAACATAAGCAATTTATCAGTAAAACATAAGCAACCAAAAGGCAAAGTATGAAAAATAAAATCTCAATGAGCTTAAGGATAAAAGAGAATTTTTAGAAGATTAAAAAATATATGTAAAGAGAGACAAATACAAACCTAGCTAAGTAAGCAGCTGAAAGTGAAAGAGCATCTACATGAAAAAAATGAGTCAACTAGTTTATAATAATTTGAAGATAACCCTCAGCTCTTTAAAAATATAGAGAAATACTTAAAGGTTTGATTTTACTTCATTTTTTTTCCCAAGAAATAACTATTCTCCATTTGAAAATGGAGAAAGAAAAAGAATGATGAGTTCAAACTATGGTGTCAGGGAAGAATATTGAATATACTGCAGACTGCCAAAACAAAGAACAAATCAGTCTTAGAAGAAACACAACCAGAATGTTTCTTAGAAGCGAGGATGGCAAGACTTTGGCTCGCTTACTTTGGACACATCATCAGGAAAGACCAATTACTAGAAAAGAATATCATGTTTGGTAAAGTAAAGGGCCAAAAAAATGAAGAAAACCCTCAATGACATGGAATAACACAACAACCCCAACAATGGGCTCAAACATATCAAAGACCATGGAGATGGTATAGGGCCGGGCAATGTTTCTTTATGTTATTTATGAGGTTACTATGAATCAGAGCCAACTTGATGACAGTTAACAACAATCTGAAATTGGAATTTTATCTTTGGAGACTTGGAAAAAGTGTGAGGCTTATAATTTTTTATTTAAATGTTTAAATTCCGTGGTGAAGAATAAAGGTGGTTTCCCTTTCGTTTAGCTAATTAAAGCACGTGACGCTATAATAAGAAGGCGGCCCTGAGCTGCAGTGGCATCACTGGATGGGGTGGCGGGGTGATGCAGGAGTGCGGACTGCACTGGATGACATTGTCAGAGGGGATGACACTAAAATGTCTATTAAAAATCCCTCTAGTGAGTTATAACAACAAAAACATTTTTCATAAACCCAGCTTACATGTATCAATATACCTACAAGGCTAAAACTCTATGCTAATTTACTTTTTGAACTTTCTAAAATGCACTCCGGGAGCCCTGGTGGCACAGTGATTAAGAGCTCAGCTGCTAACCAAAAGGTCAGCATTTCGAATACACCAGTCACTCCTTGGAAACCCTATGGGGCAGTTCTACTCAATCCTATAAGGTCACTATGAGTCGAAATCAACTCCACCGCAGTGGGTTTGGTTGGTTGATTTGTTTTTGTTTTGTTTCTTTTTGTAATGCTCCTGTCAGAGCTGTCATTATTATCCAATAACAATAACACTTCAAATAACATGGTTTTATCTGCACCGCCTACAAGCTCATGCTGTTGTTTTTGTTGCTGCTAGTGTATTTGTAGTTGCTAATTTTGTCAAATTTTCTGGTGTTTTAGCTACAATATTGTGGTAACTAGTATTTGTGAATTTATATCAGTAACTTTTGAGAATAAAGTAGTAATCGAAAGAAAAGAAAGAGTGATATATGGGAATTATGATTTACAAGTAACAGTAGTAAAAAAAAACAATACTAAGGATTCTGTATGGTCTGATACAGGAGGAGGTCCATGCGGGGGGGAGAGGTGACACCATGAGTTACTGCACTGGGTGACACCAACCCTAGTGATGCCACTGCAGAGCTGTAGTTGTAATGCAGTGAGTGACTCTGGCTGAGGAGGAAGATCAGCTTTCAATCCCCACCCCTGCACTCGTTGGCTCTGTTAATGTCTACCCTGTAAAAATTAACGGAGAGTTAGAAGTGTCAAATAAAATAATGGTGCAAAATAAAGATCTAAAGAAACATAAAAGATTGCAAACACAATGTGACATGTTCTGAATAATAGAGCTGGGTGCAAGAGCAATCTCTGGAGAGAAGCGATTCTTTTTCTAAATTATTTTACTTTTGTTTCTCAAAAATTCACTCTCTCTACTAATAAGACCCCAAGATCTCTGGGAAGAAAAAACATTAATATACATTTAATGTGTGTTAGGCATCAATGGACATTTTTAGAATTAAGTGTTGCTACGATTTTCAGGATTAAAAATTTAGTCTCACTATGTTTAGGACGGAGCCCCAGTAGCGCAGTGGTTAAGAGCTTGGCTGCTAACCAAAAGGCTAGCAGTTCAAATTCACCAGCTGCTCCTTGGAAACCCTATGGGGCAGTTGTGCTCTGTCCTGTAGGGTCACTATGAGTCAGAATCGACTTAACAGCACCTAACAACAACAGCAACATGTTTAGGATGAAGCTTGGTCAGAGTGAATTATACCGGGGTTGTGTTTTATCTGAAGAGTATGTTCTTGAATACCTCAGGTAATTTAAGGTCTAAATTGGATTTTTTCATAAGGCTTTTAAGGATGACCCAAGTTTCTGTTCACAAGCTCTAAGGGACATTGCCACATATTTTAAATAGCTCACCATTCATTCAGTCTATCAGCTTTGAAATTGTGAGATTATTGGCAAATTTAACAAAAAAAAAAAATACGTTATTTTCAAATTTACACATAAAGTGGGACTTTATTATTTATAGGGTGGTATATCAAATTTTTTTGTTCTTCTGGCAGTTCCTGGAAAAGGACATCATGCTTGGTAAGGTAGAGGGTCAGCGAAAAAGAGGAAGACCGTCAACATGATGGACTGACACAGTGGCTGCAACAGTGGGCTCAAGCATAATGATTGAGAGAATGGCGCAGGCCCAGGCAGTGTTTCATTCTGTTGTACATGGGGTAGCTAGGAGTCAGAACTGACTCCATGGTACCTAACAGCAACATATCAAATTTGCACACTAAATGTGGTTTTATTTTATATGACTCAAAGAGTTCTCTCAGGCAATGCTTTGATGTGGCCATGATTGTTACTTGTAAGAAGCAATCAGACATCTATTAACTTGTCATGAATTTTATTTTTTTCTTCAGAATATAACCCCTCAGCTTATGTGATAAATTTTAACTTTGGACTTTTCTAGCTCTGTTTCCAATAAATAAAAATGATGAGCAGCAGATAGAGCTGCCTGTTTTCAAGGACAATATTTTATATTGTGTGTCAGTCTAAAGTGTTAGTTACTAAAAATCAAATTAGCCCCAAAAGCTACTCATATCCATCTTAGGAACATTACTTTGTTGTCTTTGTTTTTTTCTGTAGTGCTGATAGAGAATTTAAGATGAGGAATTTTTTCTACTCATCTTGTTTAATTAAATATAACTTATTCTGAGCCCAGATTGGTATAATCGTAGATATTGTTTGTATCTTAAATATAACTTATTCTGAGCCTAGATTAGTATAATTGTAGATATTGTTTGTATCTCAACATGTAGAAATTAGTAATATTGTGACTAATGCATATTGATCGTTTCAGTGGTTTTGATGAGTTGGAAACCTACATCTATATTAATTCTAAATATGGAGACTGTGCAAACATCTTTTAGTTTTCTATTTTTTTTGCCTTAAGAGGTTCAGACCTGAGTTTGAATTCTAAACTACTTGCTAAGGGGCTTGGGACAAGTTCCCTAAAACCTCTGAGGTACTTAGATTTCTTCAGTATAAAAGTAGGCACCCTAGTGGCAAAACAGTTAAGTGCTCGGCTGCTAACTGAAAGGTTGGTGATTGGAACCCACCCAGTGGTTCTGTGGGAAAAAAAGACCCTACAATCTGCTTCCTTAAGATTACAACCAAGAAAACACTATGGGACAATTCTATTTGTCATATGGCTTTGCAATGAGTCAAAATCTACTCGTTGGCACCCAATAACATCTTGCAAGGTTGTTGTAAGAATTGGTGATAATGTATGTAAATGCCCAGAACTCTGCCAGTGCAAAATAATTGATAGCCATGTTCTAATAACTGTCTTTTTATATAAAGATCAGTGAACATCAACTACATCTCCACAGGCGACATTTATTTATTCAACATATTTTTACTGAGTACCTACTATGTGCCACTACCACCTGTCCAACAATTGGTTGTGCCACGGTGGCTTGCATGTTGCAGTGATGCTGGAGGCTATGCAACCAGTATTTCAAATACCAGAAGAGTCACCCATGACGGACAGGTTTCAGAAGAGCTTCCAGACTAAGACACACTAGGAAGGAAGGCCTGGTGATCTATGTCTGAATATTAGCCAATGAAAACCTTCTAGATCAAAACGAAATATTGTCCGACTCACTTGCTTTGGACACGTCATCAGGAGGGATCCATCACTGAAAGACATTATTTTTGTGAAATAGAGGGCCAGCGCACATGAAGGAGACCCTCACTCAGTGAGGTAGACTGGCGTAATTGCTGCAACAAGGGGCTCTAACATGCCAAGGATTGTGAGAATGATGCAGGACTGGGCAATGTTTATTTCTGTTGTATGTAAGGTTGCCATGAGTCTAACCGGACCCAAATCTATAGTTATCTATCTACTATGTTCCAGGCACTTAGATGCTGAAGCTAATGCAGTAAAAACATATAAATCCCTGCCCTCAAGGAATTCAGTATCTGGTGGGGACAATCTGGCGATAAGCACATAACTGAGGAAGGTGCATTGTATGTTAATAGTGACAGGTACTAGGGGTAGGGGAACAAATATCCTGGTATATCTGGGAAGTCACAGTTTATGCTAATTGTCCTGCTGTCATTATTACTGTTATTCATTCTCAATGGTGTTCCAGTTTGGACAACAAATTATATGGTTACCCAAGCTATGGAGTAAAACAAAGCAGGAAAAAGGAATAGGTTGTGTTCATATGAGGGTACAGTTTTAAATAGGATGGTGAGGGAAGGTCTTGCTGAGACGGTAACATTGGAATAAAGACCTGAAGGAGGTGGGGACATGACCTTGAAGATATTGAAATAAGAGCATTCCATGCAGAAAGACCAGCAAGTAACAAAGTCAGGGTAAGGAGAGTAGAATAGGAGATGAGTTCAGAGACAGATAGATGAGGTGGGTTAGGGGGATTGTGCACATTTTGTAGGTCATTGTAAGGAACTTGGCTGGTAATGTGAATGATATGAAAACTTATCTGATATTTAATAAATATCTGATTAATCAATTAATTTTAAACAAAGACAAGAAGACTCCACCCCTAGTATAGCTCTTTGTGAATGTTCACCCTCAACAGACTGATTTACCAAACTATAAGAGTGCTTACTTTGGACATGTCACCGTGTTTAGAAAGTAGAGGGCCAATAAAAACGAGGGAAACCCTCAATGAGATGGATTGACACAATAGCGACCACAGTGGACTCAAACATGAAGATGGTACAGGACTCGGCAACACTTCCTTCTGTTATACATGAGGTCACCGTAAGCTGGAGCTGACTCAATGGCAACTAACAACAACAACAAGAGTGCACAATACAGACTATGCCAATTCCACACAGCCAGAAATCCACTCAATTGTAATGTGTAGTGTATGAATTTACCTGAGATTAAAATGCTTGGTAACAATTTGCAAAAACTACCAGTACTATTAGGAAGGCATCCTAAGTACAACACCAAGTCTTAGATTTGGGGTGGCTCCAGGTATGAAGCCACCATTGTGTATTAAGTAGGGAATGAATAAATACATGGGGCCTGTAGCCCTGGTTTAATTTGATTTTCTGTGGTATTTTTGAAAATCTTGATTAATCGATGTCAATAGTAGTTTCCTAGGGCTGCTGTAACAAATTACCACAAACTGGGTGGCTTAACACAGCACTAATATATTCTCTCACATTTAAGAAGACAAGAAGTCTAAACTAAAGGTGTCCGCAAGGTTGTTTTTTTCTAGTCTCTAAGGGAGGATCTGTTCCGTGCTTTCTCCTAGCTTCTGGTGGTTACCAGCAATCTTTGGCATTCATTGGCTTGCGGATGCATCACTTCAGTCTCTGCCTTTGTCTCCGTGTGTGTGTGTGTGTGTGTGTGTGTGTTTGTGTGTAGGTGTGTGTGTTCCTGTCCTCTTATAAGTACACGAGTCATTGGATTTAGGGTCCACCCTAATACACTATGACCTCAACTTAATTAGTTACATCTGCAAAGATATTATTTCCAAATAAGACCATACTCTCAGTTTCTGAGTGGACATGAATTTTGGGGGAATACTATTCAAACCAGTACTATTTCCATGTAGAAACTAGAGGAGAGTCAAAAACTTCAATACCTACAGAGGTCAGACAGGTAACTTAAATGAGTGAAGTGGGCCAAATCAAATAGCAACTGGCATGCTGTCTTAGATTTAGGGGCGGGAGGTGGGTAATAGGAAATAGATGAGACTGGCAAACTAAAAAATGCATTTTTCTGTTGTTGTTAGGTGCCCTCGAGTTGGTTCTGACTCATAGTGACCCTATGTACAACAGAATGAAATACTGCCCAGTCCTGGGTTGTCCTCACAATCGCTGTTATGCTTGAGCCCATTGTTGCAGCCACTGTGCATTCATCTTGTTGAGGGGCTTCCTCTTTTTCACTGACCCTCTACTTTATCAAGCATGATGTCCTTCTGCAGGGACTGATCCCTCCTGATAACATATCCAAAGTATGTGAGACATAGTCTCACCATCTTTGCTTCTACGGAGCATTCTGGCCATACTTCTTCCAAGACCGTTTTGTTCCTTCTTCTGGCAGTCCATGGTGTATTCAACATTCTTCACCAACACCACATTTCAAAGGCGTCAGTTCTTCTTTGGTCTGCCTCATTCATCGTCCAGCTTTCGCACGCATATGAGGTGATTGAAAACACCACAGCTTATGTCAGCTGCACCTTAGTCCTCAATGTGACATCTTTGCTTTTCAACACTTTAAAGAGGTCTTTTGCAGCAGATTTGCCCAATGAAATGCACCTTTTGATTTCTTGACTGCTGCTTTCATGGGTGTTGGTTGTGGATCCAAGTAAAATGAAATCCTTCACAACTTCAATCTTTTCTCTATATATCGTGATGTTGCTTATTGGTCCAGTTGTGAGGATTTTTGTTTTCTTTATGTTGACGTGTAATTCATACTGAAGGCTGTGGTCTTTGATCTTCATCAGTCAGTGCTTCAAGTTCTCCTCACTTTCAGCAAGCAACGTTGTGTCATCTGCATAACTCACGTTGTTAAACGCATATTCCGTCTCAAATCCATCTAATTGTTGCCATCTAGGTATTAAAAATAATCTGTGTGATCTAAAAACATCAAAGTATATCTCAAGATGTTAATCTGTCATATCATAACTACAGTGCTTCTGAAGACCTGTCTGGCATCACATTGGCTCAAAACAAAATTATGGTTCTCAAGTTTCGTTTTGCATTTTAATCATCTGATTAATTGGACTATGTGATCGTTGCCAGTAATTTTTTTTTTTTAAGCCACTGTTGTAATTCTAATAATCAGCCAGGACCAAGTAATTGGAATTCACAAGATTATCAATGCTTGAGTTTCATTGACTATCTGATTCAATATTCCTCTGAAGTATTTAACCCAGCATCTGTCTTAAAATAATCTCAGTAAATATTTATTGGTTAAATTAATGACAAATGATTTTATAGAATAAATGGTTTGAAAAAGAGGAAGATTGAACACTGTGACCAGAAAGAACTGAAAGTAAGGAGCTAGTGTTTCTCACTGGAAGTTATAATATATTATCTGTTATTTCTTCTGGTATTTGAAGGATTTTGCAGAAACAATTACTTCATTCATCTCCTAACTTCCAGGAGATTAGTAAGTGTCAGGTATTATTACCCTTATTTTTCAGATGAAGAAATTGGATCTCCTAGTGCAGCTTTCTCTTCAACTGCATTATTATTTTTTTATACCACCAGGAATTTGATGGATGTCCTACATAAAATGGAATTAGAGGCAACATTACCAGCAAAGAACTATATTCAGGATAGGATGATTTAGGAAGCATAACTGAGGGGGTGAGGATAAAAATAAAAACCACTCCACTAAATGAAAGTCTGTAGCTAAAGGCTACACAGTTAGACACATCCAATAAATGGCATTGTCTAATTATTTTACGGGGCCATATATGGAAGTCAGACTGTTAGACCTAGGAGTTAGACAGACGGACACATGTTGACGTCCTGGTACTGCCACTTAAAAGCATGCATCCCTCTGATTCTTAATTTCTTCAACTCTAATTTGGCTGTCATAACATTACCTGCTGCATAGTGCTCTTGTGAAAGTTAAAGGACATAATTCTTGTAAGTTATTTGGCACATAGAAAGTTGTCCTTGTCCTGGTTGTTGTAGAGTGCTATATTTTAAGCATTATTTATCTGCATCTTTCCTTAGAACAAAATCATGTTTAAGGTAAAATTTAGAGAATTTTCCTGTTCTATTGCTTAATTCTTTTTTATATATATCATCTTCATTAGATTGTTTCATGACAGGAGGAACTATGTTTTTTACTAGTGTTTAGCCTACTAAATATTGGTCAAATAAAACCTAAGTTAGATTGCATCATATTTGTGCTCAAAATCCTCCATTGTCTTCCTATTTCACTATGAGTAAAAGCCAAAGTTATTATAATGGACTATGAAACCCTATACGATTTTTACCCACATAACACTCTTGCCTCGTCAGTCTCACCACTCACTCATCTCTCCCTTGCACATTTTACTCCAGGCATCCTGGCCTCCTTAACTTTTCCATGAACAGGCCAGATACAGTACAGACTTTGTGCCTTTGCACTGGCTATTTCCCCAGATATCCACATAGCTCATCTTCTCACCATCTTCTTGACTTTATTGAGAATCACCTTGAGGTCCACCTGCTATCACCCTGCCTTAATCTCCTAGGAGCACCATGACAAGAATACCAAAAACTGGGTGACTTTAAAGAATAGATATTTATTGTCTCCCAGTTTTGGAGACTAGAAGTCTAAATCAGGATCTTAGTCATGTCCATTCCTTCTCAGGGCTTTGAGAGAGGAACTGTCCTATGCCTCTCTCCTAGCTTCTAGCGGCTACCAGCAATCATTGGCATTCCTTGCTACCTATGGATTGATATGCCTCCAGGGCCAGATTACCCAATAAGCAAGGTACATACAGGCTTACTTGTATGCATTTACTAATCTGTAGTGAACAATTTCACCTGTTTTTCACCACATAATAGACATGGTGAAACCCATGTGAAATTGTTCACAGATTAGTAAGTAAACACAGACAAGCCTGTGTGTACCTTGTTTACGGTTAATCCGTCCCAGTGTGCCTCCATCATCATCCTGTGTGTGTGTGTCCTCTCTAGCGTTTGATCTACTTTTTTATAAGACACTACTCAAAAGGGATTAGATTAGACCCACGCTGCTCTGGTGTCATTAACAAAAAAAAGAAAAACTCTATTTCCAAACATGGTCACATTCACAGGTACAGAGGTTAGGACTTCAACATATCTTTTGGGGGGACACAATCAATTCACAACCAAAAACAAAAACAAAAAAACGTTGCCATTGAGTCTATTCTGACTCATGGTGACCTCATGTGTTATAGAGTTGAACTGCTCCATAGGGTTTTCTTGGCTGTACTCTTATGGAGATCACCAGGCCTTCTTCCATGGTGCTGTTGGGTAGATTTGAACCACCAACCTTTCTGTTAGTAGCCAAGTGCAAACCATTTGTGCCACCCCAGGACCTTTTTCAATCCATAACACAACCTACTTACAATTGCACCCCAGTGTCCACCACCCCCTCATCCTCCTTTCCCTAGGCTATTTGTTTCTATAGTGCTTATCACCTTCCAATATACTATATAATTTTCTTATTTATTATTTATTATCTGTCTTCCCTGCAAGAAGGTAGTCTTTGCAAAGGTAAGAATTATGTCTGTTTTGCTCACTTGTGTATTCAAAATGCCTAAAAAGGGCTAGAGTCTAGTAGGTGCTCAATAAATATTTGTTAAATGAATTAATTATACGTATTAATATGAATAAGTGGATTGCTTAACTAATATTAAGATAAGATTACGTATGTATTTGTATTTTTCAGAAAATGCTATATGCCAGGTGCTATGCTAGGCTCAAGAATAATAGAGATGAATAATCCACCAGCTTTGATGGCTCAGAGTCTAGACGAAGATCCAGAGATGTTAACATATAGCCATAGTCCATAATGAGGTTTCTCTCAGCATGTTTGAAAGGCTGGACGGTCTTATTCAGATTGGCGGTCAGGAAACGAAGGCCTTCTGGAGAGGGTAACAACTGCATTTCGTCTTGAAAGTCTAGAGGCATTGGCTTTGTGGTAGGGCACGTTGGGAGGGAGGGTTAGTTTTAATACTTCATGCAGCAGTACACCCTATGGCTACAAATTATTTACATTTCCCGCACGCAAAATTCAATCACGTCTTCCCAGAGCTCCCCAAAGTCTCATTCTATTATAGCAACAGCTCAAAGTCTAGAATATTATCATCTAAATCAGGTCCAGATGAGAATGAGATTTCTTGGATGTAGTTTATAAGTACCTCATCTTGAATATTTTCCTCTCAATATGTCAACATGTAAAAATAAGGAGAAAAGCTATATCCCCCAACATTCATCCAATATACAATGATGAGACAAGCAAAGGATAACTGCAGTAAACATACCTGTTCAAAAAGAGAAAAAGAGGAGGCACACAGTAGTCACTGGTCCAGCAAACCAAACCAAACCCATTGCCACCCAGTTGATTCCGACTCAACGACCCTATAGAGTTTCCAAGGCTGTAATCTTTTTTGTTGTTGTTGTGCTTTAAGTGAAAGTTTACCATTCCAGTTAGTCTCTTAAACAAATATTTATACATACATTGTTATGTGACCCTAGCTGCTCTCCATATACTGTGACAGCACACTCCTCCTTTCCACCCCGGAATTCACGTGTCCATTCAACCAGCTCCTGACCCTCTCTGCCTTCTCATTTCGCCTCCAGACAGGCGCTGCCCATGTAGTCTCATGTATCTACTTGAGCTAAGCACACTCTTCAAGAGTATCATTTTATGTCTTACACTCCAGTCTAATCTTTGTCTGAAGAGTTCGCCTCATGAATGGTTTTAGTTTTGGGCTAACAGAGAGTCTGGGAGCCATGTATTTCAGAGTCCCTACAGTCTCAGTCAAACCAGTAGGTCTGGTCTTTTTACTAGAATTTGAGTTCTGCACCCCACTATTCTCCTGCTGCATCAGGGACTCTCTGTTGTGTTCCGTGTCAGGGTGGTCATTGGTAGTAGCCAGGCACTATCTACTTTCTTCTGGTCTCAGGCTGATGCAGTCTCTGGTTTATGAGGCCCTTTCTGTCTCTTGGGCTAATATTTTCCTTGTGTCTTTAGTGTTATTCATTCTCCTTTGCTCCTGGTGGATTGGAACCAATTGATGTACCTTAGATGGCCGCTCACTAGCTTTTAAGACCCCAGACGCCACTCACCAAAGTGGAATGTAGAACATTTTCTTAATAAACTTTGTTATGACAGTTGACCTAGATGTCCCCTGAAATGATGGTACCCAGACCCTCACCCCTACTACTCTGTACCTCAAAGTGTTTGGTTGTATTCAGGAAACTTCTTAGCTTTGGTTTAGTCCCAATGTGCTGACTTCTCCTGTAGTGTGTGTTGTCCTTCCCTTCACCTAAGATAATTCTTGTCTACTATCTAGTTAGTGAATACCTCTTTCCCTCCCTCCCCAGCCTCATAACCATCAAAGAATGTTTTTTTGTTTAAACCTTTTCTAGAGTTCTTATAATAGTGGTCTTATACAATATTTGTCCTTTCAGGACTAAATTCACTCAGCATAATGCCTTCCAGATTCCTCCACGTTATAAGATACTTCACTGATTCATCATTGTTCTTTATCATTGCATAGTATTCCGTTGTGTGAATATACCAAAATTGGTTTACCCATTTGTCCTTTGCTGGGCTGCTAGGTTGTTTCCTTCCTTTTGCTATCGTAAACAGTGCTGCAATGAACAAGGGTGTGCATATATCTATTTGTGTGACAGCTCTTATTTCTCTAGGATATATTCCAAGGAGTAGGATTGCTGGATCCTATGGTAGTTCTATTTCTAGCGTTTGAAAGAAGCACCAAATCGATTTCTGAAGTGGTTGTACCATTTTACATTCCCACTGACAGTGTATAACTGTTCCAGTCTCTCCACAACCTCTCCAACATTTATTATTTTGTTTTTTGGATTAATGCTAGCTTTGTTGGGGTGAGATGGTATCTCATTGTAGTTTTGAGTTGCATTTCTCTAGTGGTTTATGATCGTGAGCATTTCCTCATGTATCTGTTAGCTGCTTGAATGTCTTCTTTGGGTGAAGTGCCTGTTCATATCCTTTGCACATTTTTTAATTAGATTGTCTTTTTGTCATTGAGGTTTTGCAGTATCTTGTACATTTTAGAGATTAGATGCTGATCGGATTTGTGGTAGCCAAAATTTTTTTTCCCAGTCCGAAGGTTGTCTTTGTACTCCTTCACTGAAGTCTTTTAATGAGCATAGTGTTTGATTTTTAGGGGCTCCAGTTATCTAGTTTCTCTTCTAGTGTTTGTGCATTGTTACTTATGGTTTATATTCTGTTTACGCATGTATTAGGGCTCCTAGTGCTGTCCCTATTTTGTCTTCCATGATCTTTATCATTTTAGATTTTATAGTTAGCTGTTTGATCTATTTTGAGTTAGTTTTTGTGCATGCTGTGAGGTATGGGTCTTGCTTCAGTTTTTTGCAGATGGATATCCAGTTATGCCAGCACCATTTGTTAAAGAGATTGTCTTTCCCCCAATTGATGAACTTTGGGCCTTTGTCAAATATCAGCTGCTCATAGGTGGATGAAATTAAATCTGGATTCTCAGTTCTTTCCATTTGTCTATGTTGTTGTACCAGTACCAGGCCGTTTTGACTACTTTGGTGGTATAATAGGTTCTAAAATCAGACAGTGTGAGGCCTCCCATTTTGTTCTTCTTCTTCAGTAATGCTTTACTTATCCGGGGCCTCTTGCCTTTCCATATGAAGTTGATGATTTGTTTCTCCATCTCATTAAAAAATGCCAGTGGAATTTGGATCAGGATTGCATTGTATCTGTAGATCGCTTTGGGTAGAATTGACATTTGCACAATGTTGAGTCATCCTATCAATGAGCAAGGTATGTTTTTCCACTTATGCAGGTCTCTTTTGGTTTCTTGCAGTAGTGTCTTGTAGTT
>NW_004443970.1:14742407-14772525 GCF_000243295.1 Trichechus manatus latirostris
TTCTATGCTCTGAAATACCTTTAGTAGTAGTGGTGTTAACTCTTCTCTGAAAGTTTGGTAGAATTCTCCAGTGAAGCCATCCGGGCCAGAGCTTTTTTTGTTGTTGTTGTTGGGAGTTTTTTAATTACCTTTTCAATCTCTTGTTTTGTTATAGGTTTATTTAGTTGTTCTACCTCTATTTGTGTTAGTTTATGTACGTAGTGAGTTTCTAAAAATTTGTTCATTTCCTCTAGGTTTTTAAATTTTTTAGAGTATAATTTTTCATAGTATTCTGTTATGACTCTTTTAACTTCATTTGGGTCTGTTGTAATATCACACATCTCATTTCTTATTCGGGTTATTTGCTTCCTCTCCTATTTTTCTTTTGTTGGTTTGGCCAATGGTTTATTGATTTTGTTGATCTTTCAAAGAACCAGCTTTTGGTCTTGTTAACTCTTTCAATTGTTTTTCTATTCTCTAGTGCCTTTAATTCTGCTCTAATTCTTATTATTTCCTTTCTTCTGGTACCTGAGGGCTTCTTTTGCTGCTCTCTTTCTACTTGTTCCAGTTGACCCTTTCTTCTTTTTGGATGTGTGAATTTATTGCTGTAAACTGACCTCTGAGCACTGCTTTTGCTGTGTCCTAAAGGTTCTGGTAGGATATGTTTCGTTCTCATTTGATTCTATGAATTTATTTATTGCATCCTTAATTTCTTCTATAACCCAATAGTTTTTGAGCAAGGTGTTGTTCAGTTTCCATGTGTTTGATTTTTTTCTCTTGATTTTTCTGTTATTGACTTCTACTTTTATGGCTTTATGGTCAGAAAAGATGCTTTGTAATATTTCAATGCTTTGGATTCTGCTTAGGCTTGCCTTATGGCCTAATATGTGGTCTATTCTGGAGAAAGTTCCATGTGAATTGGAAAATAAAGTATACTTGGCTGGTGTTGGGTACAGTGTTCGGTATATGTCCGTGTGATCAAGTTGGTTGAGTGGTGCATTTAGATCTTCCGTGTCTTTATTGAGCTTCTTTCTTGATGTTCTGTCCTTCACCAAAAATGGTTTGTTGACATCTCCTACTATTATTGTGGAGCTGTCTATCTCTCTTTTCAATGCTGTTAGAGTTTGTTTTATGTATTTTGGAACCCTGTCATTGGGTGCATAAATATTTATTATAGTTATGTCCTCCTGGTGTATTGATCCTTTAATCATTATATAGTGTCCTTCCTTATCCTTTGTGGTGGCTTGTACTTTAAAATCTATTTTGTCAGAGATTAATATTGCCACTGCTGCTGTTTTGTGAGTGTTGTTTGTTTGATATATTTTTTCCATCCTTTGGGTTTCAGTTTGTTTGTATGTCTAAGTCTGAGGTGTGTCTCTTCTAGGCAGCATCTCAATGGGTCGTGTTTTTTATCCATTCTACCACTGTCTGTCTCTTTATTGGTGCATTTAGTCCATTTACATTCAGTGTAGTTACTGATAGGTATGAGTTTAGTGCTGTCATTTTGACGTCTTTTTTGTGTGTATTGTTGACAGTTTCTTTGTTCCCCTTAATTTTCTGTGCGGAGTCATTTTTCTGTATGTATTTTCTTTTTATCTTTTTCATTGTTGCTGATATTTTATTTGCTGAGTCTTTATGTTTTTCTTGTTTTTTATTTTGATGTGTGGGATTGTTAGTTTCCTTTGTAGTTACCTTAATATCTACTCCTATTTTTCTACGTTTAAACCAGTCTTTTATTTCTTTATATCACCTTGACTTCCTCTCCATATGAAAAATCTATGACTACATTTTTTAGTCCTTATTTTTTGTTTTAATGTTGTCATCTTTTACATATGGACAACTCTGTTTCCCTATTTTCAGTGTTTTAGCTTTGATTTATTTTTGTGACTTCCCTATCTGGGTTGATATCTGGTTCTGTGCTGTTCTAGTCTTGGGTTGTTATCTGATGTTACTGACTTTCTACATGGAGGACTCCCTTCAGTACTTCTTGTAATTTTGGTTTGGTTTTTGGAAATTCCCTAACCTTTTGTTTATCTGGTAATGCCCTAATTTCAATCATATTTGAGAGACAGTTTTGCTGGATGTATAATTCTTGGGTGGCAGTTTTTTTTCCTTCAAGGCTTTATATATGTGGTACCATTTCCTTCTTGCCTGCATGTTTTCTACTGAGTAGTCTGAGCTTAGTCTTTTTGACTCTCCTTTGTAGATGACTTTTTGTTTATCTCTAGCCTCTCTTAAAATTCTCTTTGTCTTTGGTTTTGGCAACTTTGATTATAATATGTCCTGGTGACTTTCTTTTGGGATCTACTTTATGTGGGATTAGATGAGCATCTTGGATAGATACCTTCTCATCTTTCAAGATATCAGGGAAGTTTTCTGCCAACAATTCTTCAGCAATTCTCTCTGTATTTTCTGTTATCCCCCCTGTTCTGGTACTCCAATCACTCTAGGTTATTCCTCTTGATAGAGTCCCACACAAATTCTTAGGTTTTCTTCATTTTTTATCTGATATTTCCTCAAATACGTTGGTGTCAAGTGCTTTATCTTCAGTCTCACTAATTCTGACTTCTATTGCCTTAATTCTGCTCCTATGACTTTCTATTGAGTTGTCTAATTCTGAAATTTTATTGTTAATCTTCTGGATTTTTGATTGCTGTCTCTCTATGGATTCTTGCAGCCTATTAAATTTGTCATTATGCTCTTGAATAACCATCTTAAGGTCCTCTATTGCTTTGTCTGTGTTCCTTGGCTTTTTCTCCATTTTGCCTGATCACCCTCCTGATGTCTTGAAGAGTTCTGTATATTAATCTTTTGTATTCTGCCTCCGGTAGTTCCAAGAAGTTATCTTCCTCCAGAAAATTTCTTGATTTCTTTATTTTGGGAGCTTGCTGAAGCCATCATGGTCTGCCTCTTTATGTGAATTTTTATTGATTGTTGTCTCTGGTCTAGCAATAAGTTATTATATTAATTTATTTTATGTTTGCTTAATGTGTCCTGCCTTCTTATTTTGTTTCGTTGTGATATGCCCAAATAGGCTGCTCATGTGAGGTAGTTTGAGTACTGGTGCTTTTGAAGTTCTAATGTCCTGTCACCCAGTGGTTAGATCTGTTAACTAGGTATGTGAGCCCAGGAGTCCATTTACTTTCTTGTATGGATTCAACTCATGTGTCCAGGTAGTCAGTCACCAAGTACGTGGTGCTTGCTCCCACCTATAGTCCTAGATGGGCAGGAGTGATTGGTGTAGGCACTGGTATCTGGCTGCAATAGAAGGTAATGCACTGAGCAAGGCGGGGAGCTAACGGCTGCCACTTAGTGTCTAGGAGGAAAGCATGTCCCTGTTGCCTAGATCACGTAGATGGGTGGGTTTTGCAGCCAGACTATGAGCACCTGTTGGCTATAAGAATTGGGGGGCACCACTTCTTGGATCCCTGTTGCGGGTGGCTAGGTGTCATGGGTTGAGCCACCCATCCTCAGTCCCCTTAGATATGGGTAGGTAAGGACATTGCTTAATGGGCAGAGCAGTGTCAAATATCACAAACCTGCCACTTCACCATATAGTTCACCATACAGTTGAAGTTAGACTTCAGGTATATACCCTGTTGTACTGTGGTAATGAGGGCCTACACTGTTGAAATGAGCCCACATAGATCTATGCAGGAGTGAAAGGCATTCAAAGTCTGTGGAGCCCTTATGCCTGTGCCTAGGCAAAGGAGCTGTGCCTACCCTGCGTTCCTGGCTTAGGCGAGCTGGCAGATTATTTTTTCTGTTAATTTGTTGCCTCTCTAAGACTGGGAGAATGTCTCAGGGCACGTAATATACCCTACTTCTGGCTCAGGGGACTCAACTATCACTGAAGCTCACCCTGGACCCAGTACAGAGTGGCAAGGGGGCAGGTAAATGGGAGAGAAGTTTTTCCCAAAGGGGGTGTATTTTGATCCGCACAGTAGGTCAGACATAAGTACTTATCTATTGCTGATTGAGCACTGCTTTTCACTGATTCTGGATGCCCAAGTAGACTCTCTGCTGCTAGGTCTCTGTGGAAAATGCCTCCTGAGTGCCGCTGCTTGCCTCACCACACATGCGAGCCAATCTGGCCTGAACAGCGCCAACTCCTACTGGGTCAGGTGTAGCAACTCACTGCTGCTTCCAAACCGTCTCTCCCTCCCCCACCACTCAGTCCTACTCCTCAACTTTGCCTTTGATGTTCAGGGCTGCTAGATTGTCATATATAATCTATTCTCTTGTTTTTTCGGGTCTTTGTTGTAAGAGGGATCACAGGAAGCATCTGACTACTCTGCCATCTTGGCCATACCTCCAAGGCTGTAATCTTTACAGAAGCAGATGGCTACGACTTTCTCACAGAGCAATTGGTGGGTTTGAACCACTGATCTTTTGGTTAGCAGCCGACTGCTTAACCACTGTGCCACCAGGTGAACTGGTGAGTAACAGTTCACCCTACAGCTACAAATTATTTACATTTCCACTTGCAAAATTCCCTCACTTCCTCCCATAGCTCCCCACAGTCTCATTGTATTATAGCAACAGCTCAAAAATCTAGAATACTGTCATCTAAATCAGGTCCAGATGAGAATGAGGCTCCTTGGGTGTCGCTTATAAGTACCTGTCCTGCTCCACAGCAGTTTTGAAATCCAGTGGGGAAGTTTTCCATGGCTCTTGGCTCTGCCCTCTAGATTCTCATTTCTATCCTCTGAGTCATCCTGCCTTTCTAATAAAAGTTAACATGTAGGTGATGAGTAATTTTGTCATTTGGTTTCCTGTTTGTTGGCATTTGGGGGTCCAAAGGCTTCTTTTTATTTTATCTTCTTTCTGTCACTTTAAGTCTAAATTGTCAGAGTTTCTTCTAATGTAACTCTCTTAAAACCCTTTTAGGTTTCCTCTTAATCTCACTGGGTTTACTTTCTTTGTCAGAAATGAGTAAGTACAACTCACACTAAAAGGAGGTAGGAATTAGGCTGCACTTTATGAAAGGAGTGTCAAGGAATTTTATTTTATTTTATTTTATTTTATGGATATATATTAAACCACCACACAGCAGGAGAAAAAACATGTTCAACATTAAATAATAAATGCCTAATATTTATATGAGATATTGTACTAAAGGAAGCTGAATAAAACGAGCAGAAGAGAACAAGTTGTTTTTATTTTTTTCTGAAAAGTTCTTTCACATAGGTTGCTAAAGGACAGTGGTTGAGTAATTGGCCAGTCATAAAGTGAACACAGTCTAAGTCTTTCTCTGTCATCCCAATCTCCATTTATCACCATCTTAGTATTTATCACTTTGTCTCCATTTCTGTCTCTGTCTCCTGCTTCCTCTCTGACTGTGTGTCATCATCTCTGTGTCTCTCTAGCTCCATGTCTGTCTCTACCTCTTTTTGCTCTTCTGTGTCTCTATTTGCATCTCTCTTTTTTCTGTCTTTTTCTCTGTTCTCTCAGTCTCTTTCTGCTTCTCTCTGCCTCTGACTCAGTCTTTCTCAATCAAGCCAAGATCTTCTTTGTACTCCATGGACCATTCAGATGCAGTTCTGGTCAGCTGAGTAAAGAATAGTTATAGTAAGTTATTTCTAGGCAAAAGTTAGTGAACAACTACTATATTTTTATGCAAATAATGTGCGCCTTCTATTTTTGTTTGCCAACCTCACCCTAGCCCCACAAGGAATTTTCATAAACACTGCTATGCCAATTTTTTTTTGCACCTTGCTGTAATAAATTAACACAGCACACTTACGAAAATACCTCACAGGGGGAGGGCACAGTTGGCAGGAAAACATAGAAAGCATGCATTATTTGCATAAAATACAGTAGATGGCCAAAGCTACAATGCTTTCCAAATTCAGCAGTATATGCCTGTGATTGTCCGCATGACTACTCTGCTGTTTTGAAAGAACAAGACCGGAAGTACTAGCAGAGAGCAACAGCATGGAAAAGTCATCCGTTTTCTTTAAGATCCTGTATAAGATTCATCATTGAAGCTTAACCATCTTTTGGTCCTCTTAACAAATTGCCAACACTGTATCGTTAAACTTTTTATGTTGGCTTTTGGAAATTATCTAGAGTTTTCTGTAAGTATGACCACGCCTTTAGGTTTATCCAAGACAATGCCAGTTTATGACAGTCGTCCTGACATCCCATATGTTAGTTGCCCTATTCATAATTTAAAATGTTATGATTTAGATGGTGAATGATATGATCATGCTTTATTAGTAACCAGAGTTCCTACAGACTAATGTGTAGTCATTGACTAAATGTCCACTTCATTACACTGTAAACAATTGTAAAGTGTACAATTCATTTAAAAGTTGTATTTTAAAGATTAGCTATAGTCAGTAAAAAAGAAAAAATGGGTCACTAGAATATAATTATTTGTCGTTAGGTGCTGTCGAGTCACTTTCGACTCATAGCGACCTGATGTACAATAAAATGAAACACCGCCTAGTCTTGCGCCATTCTCACAATCATTGCTATGTTTGAGTCCATTGTCGCAGCCACTGTGTCAATTCATCTCATTGAAGTTCTTCCTATTTTTTGATCACCTTCTACTTTACCAAGCTTGATGTCCATCTCTAGGAACTGGTCCCTCTTGGTAACATGTCCAAAGTACTTGAGATGAAGTCTCACCATCCTCACTTCAAAGGAGCATTCTGGCTTCTTCCAAGACAGATTTATCCATTCCTCTGGTAATCCATGGTATATTCAATAGTCTTCGTCAACACCATGATTCAAAGGCATCAATTCTTCTTTGATCTTCCTTTTTCACTGTCCAGCTTTCACATGCATGTGAGGCAATTGAAAATACCATGGCTTGGGTCAGGCGCACCTTAGTTATCAAAGTGAATTTTTTTTCTTTTTAACGCGTTGCAGAGGTCTTTTGCAGCAGATTTGCTCAATGCAATATGTTGTTTGATTTCTTGACTGCTGCTTCCATGGGCATTGATTGTTGATTAATAGGGGCATATTGAAGGCAACGTTTGTAATGAAATGACTTGGAACTTGGGAATCACAAAGAACTGGCTTCAATCTAAGTTCTGCTATGTTTGGTTGTCGGATCTTGGCAAAGTACCTTAAACTGATTTAGCCAGCCTGTTCTCATCTGTATCACAGGATTAATAAAAGTGCCAGCTTTCAGTGTCTCATGGGAGTGTTAAGAGGTTCAAATGAAATATCACATACACAGCTCCTGGCTTACTGAAGACACTAGATAATGTTTTCTCCCACTTCTCAGTGGATGCTGGGAGAAACGGGTTTGAGGCTTAGCACACAAAGCAAAAAAGAATATTTCCAAAAATAACAGCAGTGCCTTTTTTGATGCAGCAGTAATAAACCATCCCCCCACACAAATTACCATCTTAAGTGTTACCTCTGTAGTAATAATTTTATCATAAATATGAGTCAAGCCTAAACCTACTATAATATTTATTTTCCTCAAGCTAATACAAATATCTCATTTATATATATGTAAATATATATTATTTTAAGTATTTCTAATAGTTAAATCTTTTAACTTCAAATTTTCCTTTGAGATAAATCAACGATGTATTTAAAATCAGAAAGCTAAATACAATAAAGTGAGGTTGACTTTTCTGATGACAAAAGAACAAGAATAGTATTTATGAATTGAATTTTAATAAAATTTGGGATGTTAAATTTCATTTTTTTGATCAAACAGTATTTCTTTATTATATAATCAATCTTTCTGCACCCCCACACTTCCTCTACATTAACTAGCATACATTTTAGGTGTACCGTGTGCTAGTAGATCAGAAGTAGATCACCAGGACTTTCTTCCTAGTCTGTGTTGGTCTGTAAGCTCTGCTACACCCTGTCCACCATAGATGACCCTGTTGATATCTGAAATATCAGTGACATAGCTTCCAGCATCATAGCAATACTTAACCTATCACACTACAACAAACTGACAGACGGGTGATAGATACGAACTATAAGCCTATTTAAAAAATAGACATACTAGTGGATTTTCAACTAGAGAAAAATGTATTTGCTAGCTCCAGTATCCAAGTCATTTCTAATGAATGAGCTTATCATTGATTCAAAGGGGGACACAGATGGGATCACAATGCCTCTGAATCTCCTGGTGATTTTTGTCATGGTTACTGATCCACAGGAAGACACCATGTCTGTTAAAACATTATTAGCCACTTTCCTCCACCAGTCATCCACAGGCTTAGGATCTAAGAAGAAAAACATTGTCCATAATTCAAAAACATAGGATGGAAGTGAACAGGGCTGTGAATTATGGAGTAGGAACCTTTATTCCCAAGCAAAGACACTGGAAAGATTAGTTTTTGCTCTCAGGTACACATAGGAAGGGAAAAAAAAAGAGGAAGACAGGCATGATTCTCATTATGGTGAAATTACCAATTCTATTACCATCATCAGTACTTGTTGAATTTATAATTCATGACCCATCACTCACCACTGAAACTTGACGTTTATATGTAATGGCATTTCTTATGTAACAGATGGTGAAAAATGACCACTGATATATACCACTATTGAGATCTGGAGGGTCAGAAGAATGGAGTAACTATGATGGGGTAATTTGTTTTCAATAATGTCAGACTTTGTAAGATGAAACGTTTCCCTTTGATAAAAAATGAACGCATTTTCATCCAGCTTTATAACAATTAAATTGGCCTACTCTTTCAGTATTGCTTTATTTCATGAGTTTTAAAGTGCTAGCATACTAGTAGTTTGTTTTAACTTCTAGATGCAGGACTGAGGGCATTGACTTAGTCTTGATTTCTTAGTCAATATGTTTGTGAATAGAGAATAGGGTGCAGAGATTTAGGTAGCCAATTAATTTGTTAATCTGTCCATTGAAGGTGCCAACAAATAATAATTAAACTAATTAATAAATGAGTGAGATTAATCACTCAATAAATATATATTGAGTACCTAATATATGCAATACATTGTGCTAGGTGTTAATGATCAAAATAGGATAATATGCTTTCTCATCTCTTTTAGGTATCTTTGCTCAAATACAACCCTAATAAGGCGCTCCCTGGCCACCATATTAAAAATTACAAATACCTCCCTCCATGCTGTGTCCCCCATCCCTTTTTAATACCAGAAGTCACTAGGCGATATCCCTATCTTATTTTCTCCATAGCATTTAATGTCATCTGACATAATTTATATTTTTCTATGTATTTTTATTAGTTGACTTTTGCCCACTACAGAGTAAGGTCCATGAAAGTAAGAATTTTTATCTGTTTTGTTCAGTGCATTATTCCCAGTACCTGAAACTGGGCCTAACACATAATTGACATAACTGAAATGTCCTCAGTCTCAGACACTTTGCTGGTTGGCCCACCTTCACCTCCAATTTTCTTTTAGCTTTCTCCCTAATTCTGTCAGTATCATCCTTAGCAGAGTGCCTTCACAGACAGCTATCCATTTAGGGGTTGTGGGGACGGGAGTGCTTCACACACTGTGAGGAAGCATACCGTACTCACTTTAAATGCATCTACTAATTTTAGACATGCAGCATATCTGCACATTATGAGACCTTCATAAAAGATACCTAGTCTGATTTCCTGCTTTCAGTATTTACTGATTAAAAGCCTTTTTTGTATCAGGTACTGCGTGAGCTGCTGGGTAAAGAGTAGTGAACAAGAAAGATATGGTTTCTGATTTCATGATATGGTTGGTTATAAGCTTACCATCTCATTATTTATTTTCTAGTTGCCCCATTTATTTTTTGTTTCTCTATTCCTCTGTCCTTGCCTTCTTTTGGGATAATTAAAAATTTTTGATATTCCATTTTAATTTTTTTAATAATTTATTTTATTTTTTTGTTGTTGAGAATATACATGGCAGAACATACACCAATTCAACAATTTCCACATGTACAATTCAGTGACATTGATTACATTCTTCAAGTTGTGCAACCATTCTCACTGTCCCTTTCTGAATTATTCTTCCCTATTAACATAAACTAAACATCCTATCTAATCTTTCGAGTTGCTGTTGTCAGTTTGATCCCATATATAGATAATTCTTAAAAGAACACAGTGTTCAAGGCAGACATTCTTACTAGTTAAGCTAAGCTATTGTTTGGTTTTAAGAAGATTTCAGGAGATATTTTGGCTTAAGATTTAAAGAATATCTTAGGACAATAGTTTTGGGGGGTTTATCCAGCCTCCATGGATCCAGAAGGTCTGTATTCCATGAGAATTTGAAATTCTGTTCTGCATTTTCTCCCTTTTGATCAGGATTTTTCTACAGAATCTTTGATCAAAATGTTCGGTAATGGTAGCCAGGCAGCATCCAGTTCTGGCCTCATGGTCCGCTGATAGGGATATACCCAAGATACTTGGAAAGAGCAACACAAACAGACGTATGTACACCAATGTTCACTGAAGCATTATTCACATTAGCCAAAACGTGGAAACAACCTAAATACTCATCAGCAGATTAATGGATAAATGAAATGAGGTACATGTATACAATGGAATACTATTCAGCCAAAAAGAGAAATAAAGTATTGATACAGGCTGCAACATGGATGGAGCTTGAAGACATTATGCTGAGTGAAATAAATCAATCATAAAAGGACAAATATTGTATGACTTCACTTATATAAAAAGACAAGAACAAGTAAATTTATATAGATCAAAGTTTATTAGTGGTTACCAGGGGTGGGAGGAAGGGGAGAAGGGGAGATTGTTTCTTATGGAGCACTGAGGTTCATTTCATGGTGATAGAAAAATCGCATTGATTAAGGGTAGAGTTGCGCAGCCAATTAATATAATTGCTGTCAATAGGTTATACAACCGTAAAAAATTGAATTGGCAAAAGTTGTGTGATATATTTACAATAACAACAACAAAAAGATCAGCTGCTGAGGCTGCTTATGTACAACAAAACACCTCATGATATTTGATTTCTTGGTTTGAGGTTTAGGGTCATGCTTTCATGAGACGTACCAGTTAATTGGTTTAATACTGTATCATGTTTAGTGCTTCTGTTCTGTCTCCTAGTTCGTTGCATAGTACCTGGTATCTTAAAACCTTGCAAGCAGCCATCCAAGAAGTAACAATTGGTCTCTCTTTGCTTGGAGCAAGGGAAGAAGGAGAGTCAGGAATGTTGCCGTTGTTGTGTGCCTTTGAGTCAATTCTGACTCATAGTGACCCTATAGAACAAAGCAGAACTGCCCCACAGGGTTTCCAAGGCTGTAATCTTTATAGAAGAAAACTACCACATCTTTGTGCCATGGGGCTGCTGGTGGATTCGAACCACCCACTTTCCCATTAGCAGCTGAAGGCTTAATCACTGTGCCACCAGGGCAACTTCAGAGGAAAAAGTGAAATGTGTGTCTGATTGCCTCCAGGAATAATTGCCTGCTCTGTTGGCTTTTTGACTATCTCTTCTCTTATTGTTTTTAATTGTTCCTGAGCATCTAGAGACCGCAATAGATATCCTTCATTTACAACAGACAGCTAAGAGTTAGTATTGTACTACTTTGTATAAAATGTCACATACTTACAACAGTAAAGTGCCCTTTCCCTTCCCCCACCTTTTATGTTATTGTTATCAGAAATTTTAAATCTACAAATATAATAAACTCCACAATATATGTTTTTGCTTTAAACAAAGAAATTTAGAGAGCAAAACAAGTTGATCTTATATATTTACTCACGTATTTTCAATGTCATTGTTCTTTATTCATACCAATAGGTACAAGTTTCCATCTGGTAGTAACAAATTCCTTTAGCATTTCTTGTAATTCAGATCTATTAACCACTAATTCTCTAAGCTTTAGTTTATTTGAACATATCTTTCTTTCATCTTCATTCTTAAAAAAACTATTTTCACTGAATAAAGAATTATGGGTTAATAATCTTTATTTCCACCTTCCTGCGGGATTTTAAAGATGTTATTCCACTGTTTTCTGTCTTCTATTGTTTCTGAAGACAGACCATTCTCATAATGTACATAATGTCTTTTTTTTTTTCCTAATTATTTTTAAAAAGGTTTTTCTCTTTATTTTTGGTTTTCAACAGCTTGACTATGATTTCGTTATTTGAGATTGTTTTTGTATTTATCTTGGTTGGTTTTCAACAAGTTTTTGCACATATAAATTGATATTTTTCACAAAATTTAGTACATTTTTGTCATTATTTCTTTAAATTTTCCTCCTTTGCTTCTCTTCTCCGATTACACTTACGTCAACCTGCTTTCTATTGTTTCGCAGGTCACTAAGGCTCTGGGTTTGTTTGTTTGTTTCTTGTTGTGTTGATCCCTTTTTCTCTTTATTATTCAGATTGTATAATTTACTTTTTTGATTTCTTTTCAAGCTAATGACCCTTTCTTCAGTAGTTCCCAGTCTGCAGTTAGTCTCATCTGATGTATTTTGCTTTTCGTTTCTATACTCGTCACTGGGTTCCTTTTTGTTCTTTTAAACTCTCTGTTGAAATTCTCCACCTGTTTACTTATTACGGCCATCTGTTTCTTTAAAGTCATTTTCTGATGATTCCAACATCAGTGTCATCTTAGGGTCTGGCTCCATTGACTGTTTGTTGGTTTTTTTCCTTGGTAACAGGTCACATTTTTCTACCTGTCTGGTAATTTTTGATAGTATGTTGGACACTGTGAGGATGCATTGTAGAGTTCTGGATTATGTTGACTTCCTTTAAAGTGGGTTTAATAATGTAATTAGGCATTACAGAGTTATTAGCAGTTCCTTTTGGTTCTGCCAGCTTTGGTTTTATTCTTTTTTAGAAGAAGTTAATTTTGATTTTATACTTAATTATATGGTTTGTTCTTGCTCTGAGACATGGTCCTTACTTCTAAGACATGCCTTTCTGAGAAATTTCAGGGTTGCTCAGTGCAGTTTTGTTCTGTTCTGCTTTTTTCTCTCCTTCCCCCTGCCATGAGCCATAACTCTAACATCTCCCAGAATTGTAAGATTTCTGATATCTTCATTCATTTCTTAGTCATATAGAAGCTTATGTCTGCCAAATACTGTAGAGACTGGCCCTGAACATACGTAGCCCAAATCTTGGAAAATAACCCACAATTAATTCTGATACAGATACCACCACCAGTTTTCTCTTCTATATTACCATACCCTGCAAATCCCAGCCACTTAAGGAGCCTTAAAGAATTCCAATAACCTTAGTTCACCGAGTGTTGGCCTCCTTTAACCAGGGAAAGAACATGCCCCCATACAGAGAGCTAAGAAGATTGTGGGGCTCACTTCTTGTGTTTCCCTTCTCTTAAGGATTACAGTTCTATACTGCATATTGTTCAACGCTTAAAAAGTTGCCTCATATATTTTTTCCAATTATATGGTTGCTTCCAGGGGGATGGTAAGTCTAATAACAATTACTCAGTGAAAACTTAAAGTATAGCTCCTTCTAGCTTACATTACAGTAGGAAAGACATATATCAAATACCTAATCAACCACAACAATGGGCTCAAACATAGCAATGATTGTGAGGATAGTGGTGCAGGACTAGACAAAGTTTTGTTCTGCTGTGCATGTGGTTGTTATAAGTCAGAACCAACTCAATGGCACCTAACAACGACAACAACAATAGTATTACTAATTGTTTTGTTTATATTTGTGATAAGTGCTATTAAGGAGAAACATAGGAAGGTGTGGGAACATATGACAGATGGACGTAATCTAGTTTGGTGAGTCACGTAAGATTTCCCTAAGGAAATGATTATTGAACTGCAATTTTAATGATGAACAAGAATTAACTAGACAAAGAGGAGGTAAAACAAATGTTCCAGATGGAGAAAATAATGTGCAAAAGCCCTGAGGTAGGAGGGAATATGGTATAACTGGAAAAAAAAAAGATTGAACATTTGTTGAGAGTGTACTGTGTGACAGTCACTGTGCTAAATGATTTATGTATTTTCTCATTTGACCTGAATAACTTTATAAGGTTGATAGTATACTAATCCATTTTACTGATGAGAAAACAGATTCACAGAGATTAATTAACTCTACCTAAGGTCGCATGGCACTGTGATTTGAATCTAAGCAGTTTGCCTCCATCGTATGAATTTTCAACTGCTACACTTGAAGAGTAGGATATTCTGAGAGCAGAGAGAGGGGAGAGCAAGGCACGCACAAAAATCCATGATGCCCAAATCTTGCCTTCCAGAAGCTTATGATCTCATTGAAGAGGAAACACCAAAGAAGCGAAGTAGCAACCATATTCAATTTTCATTTTAAATGTACGTCTAAAAGCGTCCTTTAAACTATATTTTGGCAACCAAGATCCTTTGGTATAAATCCCTTTGTTTTATAAAGAAAAGACAGAGAACTGAAGAAATTCAGTGAGCTGTACAACGTAGCTCAGCTTGAAATAATAAACAGGGACTAAAATCTCAGACTTCTAACTCCTGATTAGAAAGGGCAACCTACGTATTTTGTAGTCCAAAGAGCAGTTCAAAACGATGCTCTGGGGCACAGCATGATTAACCACCAAATTGGGGTGGAGTGGGGCTGACTTTACAATTTATGCATACTGGGAAAGCAGGACGCTGTCTCTACCACACTCTGGCCAGAAGGTCCCGGAAACTCTCAGAGAGAATGCAGACTTGACAGAGAAGAAGAATTTAAAGGAAAGGGAGAAAATTAAGCAACTGGCAAATATTTCTCGAGTGTCTGCCATGTGCCAGTTTTAGGGATGATCGTAGAGTTTGGCTAGCCACAGAGAAATCAAATCTGAAATAAAAGGAGTTGGATAAGAGGTGGAACTAACGTCTCTCTTCTCCTTTAGGTGGCTGGTAGAATCTTTCTCTTTCTAATTCCCAGTCAGAATAGGGTCTCAAGTCACAATAGTGTGATACCCAGAACAATGGAGTACAATACCTGGAACAAGACAAAAGACAGAGCAGAGAAGGAAGCCATCCTCTTTTTCCTCAGGCAAGCTGAAGAGACAACAGAAATAGTTTACCACAGGAAATTGCATATGAACTGAGTTTTACAGGCTGTGTGAGGATCTTGACGTTCATAATGGAAGAAGAGCCCTCCAGACTGAGGGAGTAGCATATGCACATTGTGTGGTTTGAAATGACATGAATTGAAGGAGCAGGACACCCTGCTTGGGGAGCTAAGGCAAAATAATCCTGATGTCCCTGAGAAGTTTACAAAGGACATGTGCATAAATGTACGAGCCCTTCTAAATGCAGACAGGCAAAGCAAACTAAAGGATCTGTTTTATGCAAACCATACATATATAAGCCCAGAATTCAAAAAATTTTACTTGGATGCTATGAGGTCATTGGTGGTCCAGTGGTAGGATTCTCGCCTTCCAAGCAGAAGACCTGTGTTCAATTCCTGGTCAGTGCACCTCATGTGCAGCCACCACCCATCTGTCAATTGAGGCTTGCTTGTTGCTATGATGCTGAGCAGATTTCAATAGAGCTTCCAGACTAAGACAGACTAGGAAGAAAGGGCTGGCAATTTACTTTGAAAATCAGCCAGTGAAAACCCTATGAATCACAATGGTCTGATTTACAAATAATCATGGGGATGGAGCAGGACTTGGCAGCTTGTAGTTTAGTTATACATGAGGTCACCACGAGTTGAGGGCCAACTCAAAATCAACTAACAACCTCACTTAGATATTAATCTAGGAAATGAAATCAGTTCTCCTTAGGTATCCAAAGTGAATTTATTCACTTATTTTCAGACATTTATTGATCTCTTTTTATGTGCTAGACCCTCAACCAGCACTTAGGGTATCAAGTGAATAAACAATGTCCTCATTAAGCTTATATTAGAGTTGGGGAGTTAGATCATAGACAAATAAATGAGTAACTAAAATAATTTTGCATAGTAAAAAATGCCAGGAATAAGGCAAAGCAGGGTAAGGGTATAGAGAGCTGCATGAAGGGGCAGAGGATGCGGTTGCTGCTTTCTGAAAGGATGGGGCAGGAAAGGACTCTGGAAGGAAGCAACCAGAATGAGAAGCAAGCCATCAGGTGAGGCTCTAGAGAGCATGTCATGCTTAATAAGTGCCCAGGCTGGAAGAGGGGCCCACTTTGTGAGTTCCAGCAAAGGCCGAGGGTAGTGTCACCCAAGGGAGAACCACAGGGAGAGCGGTCAGAAATGCTGTAGGAAGGTGAGGCAGGGCCAGATCTTGCAGGGACTTGGAGTTTATGGTAGCAAGGGTGGGTTTTTCCCAAGGATACATGAAACTTTTGGAGGACATTGAGCAAGGAAATGATCTGATTTGATTTACGTATTTACTAGTTCACTCTGTCACCCCGCAAGAGAAATTATCAGGTTTTTTAGTCAGTGGACACTGACGGTGTTGTTGCACAGCCCCAAAGGGAAATCAATCAGTAGCCTTTAGTCAGGACATTTTATAATTCCAGCAGAATTAGAAAAGGAATAAGTGGTACATTTGCCAGGTTTGTATTATAAACACAGTCTAACCTTGATTTGGGGGGCAGTGGTGGATTAGTGGTAGAATTCTCACCTTCCATGTGGGAGACCTAGGTTTGATTCCTGGCCAGTGCATCTCGTATGCAGACATCACCGTCTGTCAGTGGAAGCTTGCATGTTACTATTATGCTACACAGATTTCAGTGGAGCTTCTAGACTAAAACAGACTAGGAAGAAAGGCCTGGAGGTCTACTTCTGAAATTACAGCCAACGAAAACCCTATGGATCACAACAGTCAAAGGTAGATTGACCAGGAAGCACAGTATGCGTTGGTTTACAGTAAGCAAGGTACACACAGGCTTAATTGTATTTACTTACTAATCGGAAGTGCACAATTTCACATGGGTTTCACCACATCTTTTGCTTTTGCTTTATATTTGACACCTTCCAGACTGATTTGGGGGAGGCAATATGTGTCAACATGCAATTTCAGGCTTTCTGTGTACTCAGAGTGAATAAGATGGTGCTGAGTGGGACAGGTGTGGTTCCTGACACCGGCAGTAGGTTCAGTTGCTTGCTAGCTAGCCTAAACCCATTGCCGCTGAGTTGATTACTACTCAGAGCAACCTGTGGGACAGAGTAGGGCCTCCAAGGCTGTAATCTCTACATGAGCAGACTGCCACATCCTTCTCGCACAGAGTGGCTGGTAGGTTTGAACCTCTGACCTTTCTGTTAGCAGCCAAGCACTTAACCACTGCACCACCAGGGCTCACTTTCTAGCTTGGCTACCCAGTCGGTATTGCTTTTCCTTGAGTTCCCACCTCCCCCAACTATCTGAAGTCATAGATACTGCTGTCTCTTCCCGGGTTAGCAGTTCGTAAACACACCTGGCTTCTTTTGGAATTAACTCCGCTTGAATCAGCCCATTCATTAACGTTCACAGGTAAAAATACAAAGGACTGTCACATCTCTAGGCATGACACTATATGCTAATGAAGCCGCATATCAAGGACATCTATTTTCTCACTTTCAGGGAAGGCAAAGGTACTAACAGATAATTGTGATGTGAATGATTTATGTGGAGCGTCTGTCTCCTCTATAATCAGATATGAGCCTTAATGGAAACAGAACATTGTCATACGGGCCTTTCGCGCTGGTTTGAATATTGAAATTTCAATCTAGCTAAGTCTTTTCATGGTATTTTATTCCCTATCTTAGGCAAAAAAAAGGAAAAAAACCTAACACCCTCCAAATTTACTTTAATTTTCAATAGATTTACTTGCATGATTCTGTTTTTACTTGTCTAATCATTCTTTTTAATACAATATAACCGGGAAAGGGTTGGAGAAAAAAAGGATTGTTTTTCCTTTTGGGGTTCCAACCCATTGCCTGTGAATGCCTGAGCGGATGGCTGCATTCTCTGTCCTGCCTGCCCGCTTCCTCTGACAATCCGTGCAGCATGCCCGACCGAGTTTCTCCTCACAGACGGCGTTAACAGAAGTGGTCCTGTATTTTCTAGGTTTCCTCTACACTCAGAGCAGCACCAAGCGCAGCATTAAAGAGCGGCTCATGAAGCTCTTGCCCTGCTCAGCTGCCAAAACATCATCTCCTGCTATTCCAAGCAAGTTTGTTTGTTTGTCTTCCCCCACTGTTCTGTTTAGGTCTGCATATATTACAGTCCTCTGCTTCTGAAAAGAATCAATATTTTATATTCTGAAAAACCAACTCTATTGATGTATTGAAGAACTTTGGTGCAATTATGATGTGTTTTCCTTTTTCGCAGACTGACAGCATGGTGTTAGTGACACAGCTTCAACCTGGGCTTTAAGGAGTCTGGAAATTTTTTGTGTGATCTGAAAGTTGGAGTGGCAGCATATGATTCATCTAAAATAATTCTTGGGATTCTTATTGCCTAACTTGTTAGCAGAGCATCTAGACACTTGTTACTGTTGTTGTTGAGTACCATCGAGTCAATTTTCGACTCGTAGCAACCCCATGAGTAGAGCTGCTGTAATCTTTACTGGAGCAGATCGCCAGGGCTTTCTCCTGCAGAGCTGAAGCGCTTAACCGTTGTGCCACCAAGGCTCTTTGCTACAAACTTAAAACCCTGTAAGTTTCTTTACTCACATATATATGGTATAATTTAGATACTGTCTAATATCAGAAATAGCACTAGATTAGAAAAACTGCTACAAAATAGAAACATTTTTTTAGAGAGTTTTCTTTTTCGCTCTTTCTCTCCCCATCTTCTCTTTCGCTCCAAGTTTGTGACATAATTTGTTACTGTAAGGTGCCATAGAGTCGGTTCCGACTTACAGTGACCCTGTGTACAACAGAACGAAACACCTGCGCCATCCTTATGGTCCTCACAATTGTTGCTGTGTTTGTTCCCATTGTTGCAGTCATTATGTCATTCCAGCATCACAGCAACATGCAAACCACCACAGTCAGACAAACCGACAGATGAGCAGTGGTGTGATACACTTAGGAGTAGAAAATAAACGCTATCTGAGAGGAAACATTCAATTTATTTTTTAAAGGTGTTATATGTAACTTAGGGAGTCACTGGGTGGCACAAATGGTTAAGCACTAAACTGCTAACTGAAAGGTTGGCAGTTCAAACTCACCCAGAATCACTTTGAAATTAAGGCCGGGGAGCGATCTGCTTTTGAAAGAGCACAGCCTTGAAAACCCTGTGGAGCAGTTCTAATCTACACCCTTGGGGTTGTCTTGACTCAGAATTGACTCATTGGCAATTGACTCAACTAACAACAGCATATATAACTTATAGGAGTCCCTGGGTGACACAAACAGTTAAACACATGAATACTAACCGAAAGATTGGCAGTTCAAACCCACCCAGTAGCCTCACCCAAGAAAGGCCTGGTGATCTGCTTCTGAAAGGTCACAGCCTTGACAACCCTATGGAGCAGTTCTACTCTGCACAAACGGGGTCACCATGACTCGAAATCAACTCAACGGCAACTAACAACAATGTACTTTACATACGTACTGTACATAACACTATGTTTACAGGCACTCTTTCATACACAATTTTTTTTTCAAGCATCAAATACCTGTTAGAATCAGATTGAGAAGGTGGTCTTTGCCAGTAAGGAAACAAAATATTAGGAAGCCAAGCGAAGCATCCTGGGTATTCTCTTCAACTACTATGCTTTATTTGTGCCATGCCATTTCATAGGAGACAATGGACTCAACTAACGATTTGAAAATGTGAGTGCCCTAAGATTTCACCAATCTCCCCAACACAAATGGAAGAAATGTGGAAAGAACCTCAAACACTTCAACACACCCAGTGAAAAGTCCCAGAATAGAATTGTAATTTATTTCAATGACACTGACCAAAGGTAATATAATAATAAGATTTAATTTTAATTCATTCAACAAATATTCATTATATGTCAGTTCCTGTTCCTTCCACTGGGGGATATAATAGTAAATAAAACAGATTTTTTAAAAAGCCCTAGCCTACTAGAGCTTCATTCTGTGTCCTGTCCTGTGGACAGGACAAAATAACATTAAATAGTAATAATCACATGTACAAAAAAATTAAAATTATGGTTGAGGTGCTTTGCTGTTTTAAAAATTCTCTTTGGTTGTATGCACGCACATGCCATCTCACAAACAAATTTTTACACGTCCTTAGCAACCTAGATGGCCATAATCTGGAATAATGTCAAAGCCCTAATCCTGTATGATATTGAAGCTGCAGATGTTTTTATTGCTACTATTTGTCAGTGAATGCTGGTTATTAGAACCATTGCTTTTCTCCTTGCAAGCTGGCATCAAAATTGCCAATTTACCAAATATTTACAGAAAACATCAGCATTTGTACACAGTAGAAAGCTGGAATGTAACTTTTTCAAATGGAGCTCTGTATTCACCTAGGGAAGAACAAAATTGTCAGCTCTATATTTACTTAAGGAAGAACAAAATTGTCAGGTCCTGTTAGCACTCTTCCTGTCCCAATAGCTGGCAAGGCCCTATCCCACGTAAATGCTCATAGAATATGAAATGCAATTTTCAACCAATTATGAGGAAAAAGGGTGCTTCTTGAAGGAAAATAATGATAATAGAAAATGCAAAAAAAAAGAGCAGAATGATCTAAATTGTATATATATATATAAATAAAAACTGAGATTAAAAACCTGACTGATATCATTAGTACTCACCCTAGACTTGGCCTATTATTTATTTATCCACCAGTTTCCCCATTAAGCACCCATCTCAAGAAAACCCCAGCATGGAGAAGTAGATGACTTGGAAAAGAGGACACATTAATTATACTGCTATATTAGTAATACTTTTATTCACTTTCTACCCATGATCTGGGATTGGGGCCCTATGCAATCATTCACAGGCCTGAAAATTTGGAATGAGAATATGAGGCAAGAGGCAGGTGGGTAGAGCCAAGTACCAGAATGCCAGAGGATCCAGGCCACCAGCAGGAAAGCCTGGGCCCAATGTCTGCATGCTAGTCCACAGAACAGTGTGGGTGAGGCTTGCCTTGACTGGGATGCTTCTAGATTTGAGGAGCTGCACAGTAGTTAAGAGAATTTTCCCCACCAGAATTCCCCAAAGCTAGGGACCTGAAAGTTAATTGAATAAAGGGCTATATTCTTTTTTAAAAAAGGAATTAAGAAAGATCTCCTCACTCTTCCTGGAAGGAATGTGAGATTTATCAATATTATGCAAATAACAAAAGAGAAAAATATTTCCAGCAGAAAAACCCAAACTCTTGCTGAGATGAGGGATACTAAGATTCCCAGAATCTTAGAGTTGAAAGGCAAAGTAAGAAGACACCTAGCTCCACCTCACATCTATTTCAGAGTCTTTTCCTCATCACCAGGGAACAGCACTGGTTCACTGGGAAGCTACCCATTTGGTTGTTGCCAGCTGTTATAGTTTGAATTGTATCCCTCAAAAATGAGTATCAGCTTGGCTAGATCATGATTCCCAGTACTGTGTGGTTGTCCACCATTTTGTGATCTGACGTGATTATCTTATGTGTTGTAAACTCTAACCTCTATGACATTAATGAGGCAGGATTAGAGGCGGTTATATTAATGAGGCAGGACTCAATCTATAGGATTAGGTTGTATCTTGAATAATCTTTTTTGAGATATCAAAGAAAGAATCAAGCAGAGAGGAGAGGGACCTCATTATCACCAAACAAGAAGAGCCAGGAGTGGAGTGTGTCCTTTAGACCCAGGGTCCCTGTGCTGAGAAGCTCCTAGACCAGGAGGAGATTGATGACAAGGACCTTCCCCCAGAACTGACAGAGAGAGAAAGCCTTCCCCTAGAGCTGGTGCCCTTAATTCGGACTCCTAGCCTTCTCCCAAACTGTGAGAGATTACATTTCTGTTTGTTAAAGCCGTCTACTCGTGGTATTTCTGTTACAGCAACACTAGAGAACTAAGACACCAGCTTTAAGGAACGTTCTTTATCACAATGAGCAGAAAGAAATCAGCCTTCCTTCTAACTTCCAACCATATTGCTCCTAGTCCTACCCTTGAGAGTAGTGTGCAATGAGTCTGTGCTTCTTCCCCAGGATAGCCTTCCTCCTCCTCCTGTTCCTCCTCCCCCTACTTTTCTTCCAGTTCCTCCTCCTGAGTTGGGAGGGTAACTGGTTTATTTTATCATGTCTACAAAAGTCGCTCAAGTTCACTGCAGTAAATTTAGAATGTACACACAACAAAGATAAGACATATCACACACACACACACACACACAAACACACACACCACAACTCATCAGTAATTCTACTTTACCTTGAAGTAAGTACAGATAACTAGTAGTATCTTTTTTTCTATCCATGTTCATACAATAATGGTTTGCTCAAAATCAGAAAACTTTTAAATTAAAATCCGGGATGAGAAAGTTGACTCCAATTCAACACTCTCCAGTACTGAAATTTTACCATTCTGCATCTGTCAGGGTTCAGGTTGGAAAAACGTGGCACACTTAAACGTGGCAATGGAGGATAATTTAATGAAGGGATCATCTTCAAAGGTGTGGGCAGGGTTTCTAGAGCCAACAAAGATGATGAAGCCATCAGTGCTAGCAAGAGTGAAGCGTTATCATTTCTAGACTGCTGGTGACCAGAAGGTAGAGAGAGTCATAGCTCTAGCTTCTCAACAGGACCTCTGGTCCTTGGAAGAGAAATGCAGCCACTGTCAACCCAGCAGAGAGGGAGCCCAAAGAAAAAGATCGCAAGCCCTCTCTTCTCCTCTCTGATCTCCTGTTGTGTTTGGTCAATGGGAAACCAGAAGGCAAGGGGTCTAGAAGATATTGTTCACAGAGGACAGATTCCTGGGTCCCAGCACAGCCTGAAAAAGGGCAAAGGTGGCTCAGGAGGCCAAAAGAAGATTATGTTGCCCAGATTCCATACATCTTGGAGGCCAGGAGCTGGGATCTATAGGCCCAATGGCAATTCTCAGTCAGGTCTCCTCTTCTTATAAAGTTTGTTCCCAATCCAATTACATGTCATCTTAGAGATTGCCAGCCTTTTCATAGATATATATTGATGGTAAGTAGATAATTATTGGCTTAAGGAAAATAGCTACTTCATGGAAGGCTTAGTCTCAAGAAACCCCTAGCTACTCTACTACATGTGAACACAATGACTGTTTCTTTAAAGAACAAATCCTGCCAAGTCTGCGGCTATATCTCTTTACTGGGAAACTCTGAGTAATTCACTTTCTCTCTCTATGCCCAGTTCTTTTTTCTGAAGTAATGCGTAATTATTTTCCCTATTTATTCAAAGGACATTATGGTGACAAAAAGGCCATTTACTAGATCATGCACAGAAGCTAATGCAAAAGATAAAATATTAGACATTTGATGATAATGTGTTTATATGTAAGCACTTTTTTTATTTAAATTTATCTGATGATAACATCTACCCAGTAATATCTCAGCACCTTCATTCAATCAAAATAATTGATTCACTAAATTAGAGCTTCATTCTAGGGGCTTCTAGTGTTGATGTGAGCAGACACAGCAGAGCAAATGCAACAAGGTCATTGTGAGACTCGATTACTCATGGCCGATAAACCATCAGCATGTGGATTTGCATAATTGCAAAACATAATTTCCTCAGCATACTTCAGATTTTTGGTGTCGAATCTCATGTAACATTTCAGGATGTTTTGTTTTTCTGGAAGTATATTGAGCATGGAAAGTTTTAGATGTCTGTCTTGGCAGAGAAACCATCGGCACTTAGCTGTTGGAAGATTTGTTTTAAAAAAAGATGACTTGAACTGCCACCAGGCTGCCAATTAAAAATACAACAGTAACCTCCAGGAAATTAGAAAAAAAAAAAAGTTTAACCTTCTGACAATTAATTAATCTCATGCTAACACTTGGGTGGGTTTAGCTAAAAGCATTGACCTGGGCAGGAAGTCAGGAAAATCTCTGGAGGCACGGAGACATGACCCAGGAAGACTTGTAAACTTAAGTCTCAATTGTTTCTCAGTAGAAAACAAGGGTCTCTCAATTTTATCATATGTATCAACCCTAAGAATGTCATGTTCAAGCCCTCAGACATTATTTTTTTATTTATTTAACAAACATCTAGCACATACTATCTGCCAAGTATGGTTCTAAGTGCTTTGCACAGTTTAACTCATTATATCCTAAAAATAAGCCTATGAAGTGGGCACTCTTTTTTAATTCCGTTTTACAGAATAGAACTGAGGCATGAAAGGCTAACTAATATGCTTGACTTACACCATTAATAAGAGGTGTAGGGGCAAGGAGATGGTGGAACCCAGCAGTTAGCTCATGGGTCTATTTACTTTACTAGCTGTCTAGTTATAGTCAATGTTTTTGTCATTTTTGCAAGGTTTTTTCACTTACCTGCACAACATGGAACACCCCTGTGCAGCCCATATTGTCCGGAGAGATTTTGTTGGCTTCTTGAATGAGTAAAGATGCGAAGCGTAGACTGTGCCTCAAGTCTCCTGGATTCCAGAGCTAGCATTGCAGGATCCCATGAGATCACATTGCTTATTTCTAGCAATAACAAATCATGGATGTTTCAAAGCTAACATACCATTGCCTCCTTTTATGGCACTCTTCTACCCATGAAAGTGGGGAAATTTAGCCACACCATTTGGCATAAATGGTTTTCACTTGACTACTAAACTAACGTTTGATGGTTTGAAACCAACCACTGGCACCACAGGAGAAAGGCCTGGTGATCTGCCTCGGTAAAGATTACAGCCAAGAAAACCCCATGGAGAAGTTCTACTCTGTAGCACATGGGGTTGCCATGAGTCAGAATCAACTCAGTGGCAACAGTTCTGGTTTTGTTTTTTTAATACCAATTGGCACTATCATTTACTTACTGGCTATAAGTTTTGCGACTCAGAAATATTTGTGCCTTCCCTTTCTATGGCCTTTTACTGGTTTTAAAATTCTTTTTCCTTGTTACCCCATTTCATCTTATAAAACTCCTGTGAGTATGACTCTCACTAGGGTTGCGGTCTTCATTTTCCAAGTGACAAATGGAGATTAAGTGGCTTGTCCACACTCACGTAGGTATTTAGTGACAAGATGGTAAGATGGGCATTGTTTTTCCTGGTCAACATTTCTACTACTCTGTGTATCTACTAGCAATCTTCATTACAAGCTGACTAAGTCTTGGTACCAGAGGCCATAGGCTGGAGTCCCAGGACAGCTGTTTCCTGTTGACAGGTTTAGTGGATTTCACTTCAACACAGCAGGCATTAAAGGAACACTAACAATTTGAAAATTAATAGTGCCAGGCACAGGGGAACACGTAGATCACTACAAAGCTTACCTGGTAGTGAAGGAAGGAGACACATATACACATCGTTCAGACACAACGAATACAAGTGAAATGCTATAACAGGCAACGCTGAAGAAGTATTAGAATGGAAGAGTTGACAGTGATAAATTCAGGACTAACCCATTTTGTTCAAATTCTGGTTCTGTTTTCAACTAGCTATAGAAATGTTTGGCAAATTGCTAACTCTTCTGACTTTCAATTTCCTCATCCGTAAGGTGGAAATAATAATAGTAAATATTCTATCTGTTTTCTCATGGATTAAATGAGCATGTAGACATTTAACAATGACAGGCTAGTAAGTGGTCCGTAAATATTGCCTGGTGTTGCTGTTGTTTTACTTCTACTAAGATGGTCACAACAGCTGTAGAGATGAGATTAAATTTCACCTAGGTGCTTTTCACAAAAAGGTAATATTTTAGCAGAGCTCGTTGGAGGAGAATCACCATTTCTTCCAGACGAGATAAGGCAGGAGGAGTAGTCTAGGTAATGGAAAAGATGAAGCTTTAAATGATCAGGAGGGGCGAGAAGCAGGGAGAAGAAGCAGCGAGAAAGGTGAACTGGGACAAGAGTTTGAAGGACCTTGCAGCTAACACAAGGCTGGACTTCACTCTGCAGGGGGGAATGAGGGATCATCCAAGTCTTTTAAATTGGGAAATAATTGTCTTGGTAGGCATTCTGAGATGGCTAGGTCCAGCCAATGATAGAGGGGGCTGGAACACAAAAGTTCAACTTTAGTAGGGTTGATAGTGAACCTGAAGTCAGGGAAGAGCCCAGCAAAGGGTCAAGAGCAACATTTGAAGACAAGGCATAGACAGGATATCAAAAGTATGAGCAAAATATAGTAGGCTATTGAGCAAACCAATACAGGAAGAATCTGACACAAAAATAAGACAGAAGGCAGGTACATTATTGAAGGAAAGGAAGAAAGAAGACAGGAAAACCAGTTGGGAAACTGCTTAAAAAGTCTATGCAAGATACAACAGCAGCGACTAACTTTTATTGAGCACAAAATAATTCTAAACCTTAAAAAAAAATTAATATTTACAGCAAGCCTATGAGGAAAGTATAATTATAATCCTCACTTGCACGAGAAAACTAAACAAAGAGATTAAGTCACTAACCCAAATCTCACAATTACTCATCGTCAAAGCAGAAATTTGACCTGAAACAATGTAATACTACAGCTTAGGATCTTTACCACTACACTGCCCTGCCTACAACAGATGACACCACACACCACCAGTGCAAATGAGTATATTCCAACTTATGGTGACCCCATGTGTATCAGGGTATATTAGGGATTGAATTGTGTCCCCAAAAAATGTGTGTTAACTTTGCTAGGCCATGATTTCCAGTATTGTGTGGTTGTCCATTTTGTGATCTGATCTGATTATCCTATGTGCTGTACATCCTAACCTTTATAATGTTAATGAGGTGGGATTAGAGGCAGTTATGTTAATAAGGCAGGACTCAATCTACAAGATTAAGTTATCTTTTGAGAAATTTCTTTTGAGATATAAAAGAGAGAATCTAGCAGAGAGGAGAGGGACCTCATTACCACCAAGCAAGAAGAGCCAGGAGTGGAACACGTCCTTTGGACCAGGGGTCCCTGCACTGAGAAGCTCCTTGACCAGGGGAATATTGATGACATGGACCTTCCCCCAGAGCCAACAGAGAGAGAAAGCCTTCCCCGGGAGCTGGCGCCCTGAGTTCAGACTTCTAGCCTCCTAAACTGTGAGAGAGTAAATTTCTGTTTGTTAAAGCCATCCACTTGCAGTATTTCTATTATAGCAGCACTAGATACCTAAAACAAGGTAGAACTGGTCTCCATAGGGTTTCCAATGGCTGATTTTTAGAAACAAATCACCAGGCCTTTCTTCTGATGTGCCTCTGGGTGGACTCAAACTGCCAAATTTTTGGTTAACAGCCAAATGTGTTAACCAATTACACCACCCAGGGACTCCACAAGAGATGACAAATGCTTTAATGTAAGGCAGTGATGGTGGAAGGGAGAGGATAGATTTGAAAGACATAATGAAGGTATAATTCAAAAAATTGGGAAACAATGATATCAAGGGACAGACAGGAAAGTGACAAAGTGATTCCACCTAAATGATAATGGCAACATTAATCAAGATAAAGAGCAGAGGAGGCATTGGAAATGAGTTAAAGAAAGAGAATAATTTTATTTTAGACATGTTGGCTTGAAGTGTCTGAAGAACATAAGTCATTCTTGCAAAAAGCTTTATTGTTGATTACAGTATCTTTTATCCTCCTCCCCGACCCCACCCTTGGGTTACCTATACGATGAAATCTTTTGCTTGAACTTTCTGTTATTTTCCTCACTGTTAATATGGGGAAGAAGAGGTGGAGCAATGACTGCGTATTCAAGTAATCAAAGTTTAGAGAAACAAAGTCTTCCTTTTTTTTCTTTTGTTAATACTTTCATGATTGCTCACTCATATAGTTTACAATAGGCGTTATAAAAACCTATATTCCATTTACCTTGACCTAACATTTAGTTTAAACTTGAGTTCAGTCACTGCCGGTTTGGGCTGGTTTCCTTTAGACACTGAAATGGGAGTCTAACGCTTCAAGCAGATTTCAATTTTCCACTCCACAAGGTCTATAAAATGGAGAGCATTACTGTTTTATCTGCTTAGAGTTCAGGGTTAAAGTTTAGTCTTACTTTCAAATTCTTCTTGCTGGGGGGTATGGAAGAGCAAGTATGCTGAGTAGCAGTTCTTTACAGAAACATTGGCCCATCTTTGCTTGCAAGGCTGTAGAAAAAGAAAAAAGGACAATAACAAAAACACAAGTTCTAGACATGAACTGACAGAGAAAACCTTATTCACCTTTCAGGAAAACATTTTCATTTGAGACTTAGGGTAGAAAAACAATTCCGAAGTACATTGGAGTGTTCTCTGAATCTGTTTGGACTTAGAATATTCTCTAGTGAGTGTTCACGGAGGTAATAAAAATCACATTTATTGTATCTCAGTCATATTGCAAAATCAGTCAATACTTCTGGTGAGTAGATGATAGGAAGGTCAGTGGTAAAATTATTATTTTTTTCTTTATTTTTTTCAATGCATAGAAATTTATTGTCATGCTTTAATTGAAACTTTACCATTCAAGTTAGTCTCTCATACAAAAATTTATACATACATTGTTTTGTGACCCTAGTTGCTCTCCCTATACTATGACAGCACACTCCTCCTTTCCACCCCGGATTTCCTGTGTCCATTCAAGCCACCCCTGACACTCTCTGCCCTCTCATCACTCCTCTGGACAGAAGCTGCCAATTTAGTCTCATGTATCTGCTTGAGCTAAGAAGCACACTCTTCACGAGTATCATTTTATGTCCCATAGTACAGTCTAATCTTTGTCTGAAGAGTTGGCCTCGGGAATGGTTTTAGTTTTGGGCTAACAGAGTGTACAGGGGCCATGTCTTCTGGGGTCCCTCCAGTCTCATTCAAATCATTAAGTCTGGTCTTTTTACTAGAATTTGAGTTCTGCATCCCACTTTTTTCCTGCTCTGTCAGAGACTCTCTGATGTGTTCCCTGTCAGGGCGATCATTGTGGTAGCCAGACACCGTCTAGTTGTTCTTGTCTCAGGCTGGTGCAGTCTCTGGTTTATGTGGCCCTTTCTGTCTCTTGGGCTAATACTTTCCTTGTGTCTATGGTGGTCTTCATTTTCTTTTACTCCAAGAGGGTTGGGACCAATTGATGCATCTTAGACGGCCACTCACTAGATTTTAAGACCCCAGGTGCCACTCAGCAAAGTGGGATGCAGAATATTTTCTTAAAAATCTTTGTTATGCCAGTTGAGCTAGATGTCCCCTGGAAGCATGGTCCCCAGATCCCCGCCCTTGCTACTCTATCCCATGAAGTGTTTGACTATATTCAGGAAACTTCTTAGCTTTGGTTTAGTCCCAATGTGCTGACTCCCCCTGTATTGTGTGTTGTCCTTCCCTTCACCTAAGATAATTCTTGTCTACTTTCTAGTTAGTGAATACCCCCCCGCACCTCCTCACCCTCATAACCACCCAGAATGTTTTCTTCTGTGTTTAAACCTTTTCTTGAGTTCTTATGATTGTGGTCTTATACAATATTTGTCCTTCTGTGACTGACTAAATGCACTCAGCATAATACCTTCCAGATTCCTCCATGTTATGTTTTACAGATTCATCATTGTTCTTTATCATTGCATAGTATTCCATTGTGTAAATATGGCATAATTTATTTATCCATTCATCCATTGATGGGCATCTAGGTTGTTTCCTTCTTTTTGCTATCATGAACTCATGAACAGTGCTGCAACGAACATGGGTGTGCATCTATCTATTCGTGTGATGGCTCTTAATTCTCTAGGATATATTTCAAGGAGTGGGATTGGTGGATCATCAGGTACTTCTATATCTAGCTTTTTAAGGAGGTGCCAAATCAATTTCCAAAGTAGTTGTACCATTTTACATTCCCACTGACAGTGTATAAATGTTCCCGTCACTCCACAACCTCTCCAACATTTATTATTTTGTGTTTTTTGGATTAATGCTAGCCTTGTTGGGGTGAGATGGTATCTCGCTGTAGTTTTGATTTGCATTTCTCTAAGGGCAAATGATTGTAAGCATTTCCTCACGTGTCTGTTAGCCACCTAATGTCTTTTTTGGCAAAGTACCTTTTCATATCTTTTGCCCATTTTTTTATTGGGTTGTTTGTCTTTTTTTTTTAATTTTTTTTATTTTATTGCACTTCAGGTGAAGGCTTACAGAACAAATAGTTTCTCATGAAACAGTAGTACACATGTTGCTTTATGACATTGGTTAACAACCACACAATATATTAACCCTCTAACTTCTCAAACTTTTTTTTTGGTGAAAATACACATAGCCAAAGATACACC
>NW_004443970.1:14778522-14780012 GCF_000243295.1 Trichechus manatus latirostris
GGACGCCTACTGGAACCATCCTGTCCTGTTTTTGTAAATGTTTTGATATTGTCTGCTGTCTTCAGGGCATTCAGTAATTATTTTTCTCATTTATTGATTGTAGATTTGTTTGTTTCGTCCCTTTTTAAAAAAAAAAATTTGACTATGTCTGAGCATGCGGACTGTGTGTTCTTTGTTGTTTGTTCGTCTGTGGGCGCAATACTTTTCACCTCCTTCTCCAACTGGCAAGGTCAGTCAGTCAGATATGGTACGGCAGGGCAGGTCTAGCTGAAGAGGAGTTACTGAGACGGGTTGTTTGTGGCACTTACTACAGCCACCACAGTGGGTCAGTAATCAGTGCAGGGCAGGTTCCAGGAGGCCGTGCCTGTGCTGCTTGGTGGTGTGCTGTCAAGCACACAGTGCAGGTAGGCAGGATGCAGCAGGGAGATTGTTATATGTGGAGCTAAGATGGATATGGGAGAGAGGAGAGAGGAACAGGAGCCAAAAAGATACAAACAAACAAAAAAGAATACTAGGGGAGCTTGCCATTGGAGTGGAGAGATGAGAGACTATGAAATGGAGAAAAACAGAAGGGGGAAGAGGAAGAAAAGAAAAGAATGACTAAATAAAAATCAGAAAGGTTAAAGAAACTCAAAGTTCCCAGGGATCCCACTGGTGCAGCTATGAGGTCTGGGGAAGTCACTACAGGTGTTGCAGTACAGCCTGACTAGAAGGCATAGAGGTATACAATGCCAGGTATTCAGGGATCAGAAAGAGAAGGAAGATATAGAGAGTCGAGAAACTGAGCAATGTAGAAAGACAAAAAGGGAAAAAGAGGGAAAAGAAAACAAGACAAATTAAAAAAAAAGAACAAGAAAGGCCCCCAAAAAAACAGGAAAAAAAAACAACAAAAAAAGAAATGTCCTCAGGGATCCCTCTGCACGTCTGTGGAAGCCGAGGGGGAGTCTCCTTGCCACGCAGCTCCGCCTGGCCAGAAAGGGCTCCCAACTGAAGAACAGGAAAAGAAAACAAACAAACAATTCAAAGCAAACAACCAAACAAAAGCCCCGGGATCCCACCTGCGTGGCAGCCCAGACCGGGAAGCAGCTCCACACTTGAACGGAGCTCCGCAGCCCCTCAGGATGAAGCAAAGATGGCGCACAGAGTAAGGTACTCAAGCGAAAGGAGGGGGAGGTGGCAAGAGGCAAGGAAGAAATCAAAAGAAGCGGAAAAAAGCAACACCAGCAGCCAATAAATGGCACTCAGAGAGCCACCCGTTCGGGTGTGTGGAATCCAAGCAGCTGGTGTTTCCCGGTCAAGAGATTGTGGCCACGGGAAGCAGAGGAGGCTGAGTTGGGGTGAAGAAGGGTGGGGGGTGGTAAAGTGTATATCGCAAATTACCAGTTGTTTTGTCTCCCGCTGGACGCTCCGCGAGGCTGCTTTCTCGTACCCCCTGTTTGCTGGTCTCCAACCAGAGTCCAAGATGGCAGACCCGCGCTGTGTTAGCTGGT
>NW_004443970.1:14781202-14810002 GCF_000243295.1 Trichechus manatus latirostris
TTTTTTTTTTTTTTTTGATATGTCCAAATAGACTGCTCGTGTGAGCTAGTTTGATTATTGACACCTTTGAAGCTCTAACATCCTGTCATCAGTGGTAAAATTATAATAGCAGAAATGTACATGTGGATTTCTATAATGTGCTATGTACAATGCTAAGTCTTTACATATTTTATTCAATTAATCTTCAGAAGGAGAGGCTAGTGCTATTGTCACCATTTTATAAATGAGGCAATTTAAGTGACTTGCCTCAAATCATACATCCACTAAGTGGCAGAGCTGGGACCCAAGTCTTTTAGTCATTTTCCCAATCTTTATCAATATCTACTGCATGGAAGATACTATTCTAGGTGCCTAGGATGCAACCATGAGCAAGACAGAGGGGACCCAGACCACCTAGAGCATATAGTCTAGTGCAGGAGATCTTTGAGGAAATTATGTCTGTGTTCAGTGAATGTTAAATGTAACTATGCAGCTCAGTTATTTATTTTTTTCTTGATGAACACCATCATGATCAAGAAGCTCTGAGACATCACAAGAGTTCATGTCTGCCATGAATGCAAGTCTTATACACTGGGTAAATTCCAGGCTGACCTAGCCTAAAGTTGCCTTCTCTGGTGTCCTTGTCACTCCTTGCCCCAAATCTTTTAGTTATACCTTCATTCAATAAAAGAAAAAAATATTCTTTTCTGTCAATATTTCCCCCTTTAGTGATCTCATTCAGTGTCATGATCGTAAATAATATCTATATGTTGATGACTCTGACATTGACATCTTCACCCAGTCTTAGTTATCAGTGCTGTTAAATAGAAATACCACAAGTGGATGGCTGTAACAAACAGAAATTTATTTTCTCACAGGTAAGGCTAGAAGTCCAAATTCAGGGCTTTGGCCCTAGGGGAAGACTTTCTCTGTCTGTCAGCTTTGGGAGAAGATCCTTGTTCCTTGGATTGTTGGTGATATTCATGTGGTGTGGCATCTCTCTTCCCGCATCTCTGCTTGCTGGCTCGCTTATTTAATCTTTTATATCTCAAAAGAGATTGACTCAAGATACACCCTACAGTAATCATGCCTAATTAATATAACAAAAACAACCCATTCCCAGATAGGATTATAACTGCAGGCATAGAGGTTAAGATTTACAACACATATTTTGGGGGAGACAATTCAATCCATAACAACCCCAACTGTGCTCATCAACTCCAGCCCCATATATCCATCTGCCCACTGGACATCTCCACTCAGATGTCCTATTAATGACTTTTCCACTAGAATTTAAAGTCCACGTGAACAAGGATTTTATCTGTTTTGTTCATTCCAGTGTAACAATGTTTTGAACAGTGCCTGACTGATAATTTATTGTTATTTGCTGCCATTGAGTTAGCCTTGACTCATGGCAATGCCACGCACAACACAGCGAAACACTGCCCAGTCCTGCACCTTTCCCATGATTGGTTATAGATTGGACAACTGTGATCCATAGAGTTTTCACTGACTATTTTTCAGAAATAAATTGACAGGCCTTTCTTCCAAGTCCATCTTAGTCTGGAAGCACCACTGAAACCTGCTTAGCATCATACAACGCACAACCTTCCACTGACAGATTGGTGGTGGCTGCACATGAGGTGCATTGGCTGGGAATCAAACCCAGGTCTTTGCATGGGAAGCGAGGATTCTACCACTGAACCACCACTGCCCCAAATAAACATTTAGTGACTAAATGAATGAAGGACCGAACTGTCGGAAATGCCGGGAACCATGTTAGGTATTAGTGGTAACAAGATAAGCAAGCTAGATTTCTGGCCTCCAGGTGTTCACACCATGAAGGAAGTAACAGATATTGAAACAGATCACTAAAAAACAAAGCATTCTGAGCTCACATACTCCATGCATGCAAGACAAAGGAAGCCTCTCCTCTGTGAAGACCCACCTGCACTTGAAAAGGGCCTTAGAGGGGGTAGCAACAAAGAAGGCTGAGGAGAAGGAAAGGCAAATCGAGGTAGAAGGGAGAGCATATGGGAAGGTGCGAAGGTTGAGGATACTTCTTTCAGATATTGTCCAGGATATTAGATCATAAAACGTGTGGGAGGAAATGATAGGCTATAAAGCTAGATGATTGCCTCAAATTCCATATGAAGAGATGGCCCATCTTCTCTTGTCAATACCAAAGTGGAAGAGTTCGAAAGGCCCCGCAGGGAGCAGTGGATTCCAGTGCTATCCCATCAATAATAACTGTATGTCAGTAACTAGTCAATGAAGTTTTTGCAAAAGGAAGTAGCTTGGTGCAGTTTTTATGACAAAGGATTTGGCAGCAGATGGAATTACACTGCTCTGTGTCCTTGGGAAAGTTATTCAATCTCCCAGCACCTCAATTTAGCCATCTAAAATGGGGGAAACAACGCTCACTTAAAAAGGCTTTTTAATAACTAAATGAGATAATAATATTAATAATTTAAACGTTACATGCCACGCACTATTTTCATGGTTTTATGTATATTATTTCATTTCAAACTCTGACAATAGGTCGTTTTATTACCCCAGTTTTACAGATGAGGAAACTGAGGCACAGAGAGATTAAGTACCTTGCCCAAGGTCACACAACTAGCAAAGGTCAGAAAAGGGACTCAAATTCACAAAGTGCAGTTCCAGAGACTTCACTTCTGAATATTCTAGAATAATGCCTCAAAAGTAAGTGTGCAATAATGATTAAAAATTATAATTGCTATATTTTATTGGTCACTGCGTGTCGGAAACCCTGGTGGCACAGTGGTTAAGAGCTGGGCTGCTAGCCCGAAGGTAGGCGGTTGGAATCCAGCAGGTGCTGTTTGGAAACCCTATGGAGCAGTTCTAGTCTCTCCTATAGGGTAGCTACGAGTCAGAATCAACTCAATGGCAATGGGTTTTGGTTTACTGTATATCAGTAAATAAAACAACCTCTCAGTACAACTTTATGAAATTGATAAAAATACCATGCCCAGTTTATAGATGATGAAACTGAGGCTTGGATAGCTTAAGCACATGGCCCAGGGTGAGAGCTGGAAACAGAACCAGGGAAAAATAGAAATCTGGGACGACTGAATAATCTGCAAGAACAAGCTGTTCTGATTATCCCATTAATGGTGACACTGAATGTTACTGTTAATGATATTAATGACACTAATACTACTACAAATACCAATAACAACACTAACATTGAGTGCTTACTATGTGCCAAACACATGTATCGTCTCATTTAATGCCCGTAGTCATCTTATACTATAATAACCAAACCTGTTGCCGTCGAGTTGGTTCTGACTCATATACTATAATAGTGGGTACTATTTTATGCCCATTTTTATGCCGATTAATCACATGTGGGAACTAAGTCACAGAGAGTTTTCCTAATTTCTCATAATCACAAACTGTCCAACTGATACTCAAAAACTAGCTTGACCTTAGAATCCATATAACAAATCCAAAACTGATAATCAGTCTTCCCAATATTCTGTCTAAAGCAGAATCACAGATAATTGTTTTGTTGCAGAATGTTACTGCCATCAATGATATTAGCTCCAAAACATCCCTTAATATACCACCAAGAGTTCATTACCAGTAAATTTATTTAACAATGTGCTCAAGCATAACAATGATTGTGAGGATGATGCAGGACTGGGCAGTGTTCCGTTCTGTTGTAGGTAGGATTGCTATGTGTCAGAACCGACTTGATGGCACCTAACAACAAACTGTGCAACGTCCTTTCTAACTCTCTAGGTAATAGATTCCATCTATTTACTGCCTGCTTTCCAAAGCAGCACAATAACATCTTATGAATCTGGCATCATATTTTGCATAAACGGATGTTCCATATGTTTACCTCTTTACACTGATTTTTAATGCAAAATCTTTAATCAATTATCTTTTTTAAATGTGTCATATGCGTGCTACCTTCTGAAATTTCCAAATGATTCAGGATCAAGATTTGGTCATTGGCTCTTTATTGTTGTTATTCTTTGCTATAATATGCTTATGCCTTTTTTTCAACTTAATGTTCTCAATCTGCTGTAAATTCCAGATTTTAGTCAGTAACTTGTGTTTATAGTCCCTGAGTGGCACAAATGATTAAGGGCTCAGCTATTAACTGAAAGATTGGTGGTTCGAATCCACCCAGAGGTTACTTGGCAGAACTGTCGATCTGCTTCTGAAAGATCACAGCCATTAAAAACCCTGTGGAGCATAGTTCTACTCTGATACACACCGGGTCACCATGAGTCAGAATCAACTCACGGCAACTGGTTCTGGGTTTTTTTTTTTTTTAACTTACATTTAAGTCTTGACTCCATAGCTTCCTCTTTCTCTGTCCTTCTTGAATTATATCATTCTTTCTGCTGCTGATTAACTCATGTAGAAAAGCAGAGTGACAGTGTCTGTGCACAAAGTAATTGTTATGCTTAGATATAATAACAAGAGTGAAAAAAAAAAGTTTCCTGTAAGGAGCTAGCCGGGCTCATGGGCTTCTTTTAGTTATTACCTTTCCACTCCCATCGATACCTGCTTTGGATTTGGAGTCAGAAATGAGTTAAAATTGTAGCTACAGTAAGGATGGGGACACTCTTATCAACAAAGGGCACTGTGACAGGCATTGGCACAGTACTGCACCGTAGTCAAAGAGACCATAGGCTAGGTCAGTTCTGCCACTAATATGCCCTATGTCCTTTGATTTACAACCAAGAAAGCTAACACTCGGGATTGGAATACACATTTGCAAAATTAAGGGGCTGGATTCAAGGCCACTTTCAATTCTAACATAATAATTCTATTTTCTACTTAGACTCCTTTTGCTACTCATTTTCGGATTCTTAGTTGGACATGTGATTTTTAGATAAGCGGGACATTATCTTACCTCCATTCGTCTGGTATGTAGAACAGCAAAGTGGTTAATTGCATGGACCTTGGAGCCAGATTTTCCAGAGTTCATACCCTGGCTCTGCTGCTGTGTGACTATGGGCAAGTTGTTTAAGCTCTCTGTGCTGGTGTCCTCATCTGTTCAAAAGGAATACAGCATTTGTTGTATGCCTATGGGGATTTCATGAGTTAATATGTATAAAGTTCTTACAGGGGTGCTGGACCCATAATAAAGGCTATAAAAAGTGGTTTGTTATTACTGTTATAGCTTTAGGACAAAAGGAGAAAATCTATCAAAGTTCAAGGGAGACCTCTTTGTTTGGGCATATTTAATTTAGCGAACTAATCTAGGTTATCTTTCCTCATTTCTCTCCATGTTTCATGACTCTTTTTCCCCTTTGATCAGAATCCCTTTCAAGCCTTTGCCTTTACTGAGTAGAATATTAATTATTTTGGTCTGTCTTTATGTATAAGTTCTGTCACATTCCTGCCCTCCCCCTCCTCCACAGCATTTGGATTATAGATTTATTCTCTCTGTATAGTGACTGACAACACCTTATTTATGTCACTCATTTTTACCAAAAATTAATTAAGGCCCTAAAACCTAAAAAAAAAAAAGCCATTGCTGTCAAGTCGATTATGACTCATAGCTATCCTGTAGGACAGAGCAGAGCTGCCCCATAGGGTTTCCAAGGAGCAGCTGATGGATTCAAACTGCCGACCTTTGGTTAGCAGCCGAACTCTTAGCCACTATGCCACCAGGGCTCTGATTAAGACCCCACTACCTATGAAATAATAGTTCGTATTGTCATAGGCCATTCATGGCTTGCTATAGAAATAATACAGTTAATGCTGATAATAAGCATTCCAGTTGGGTGATTATATAGTAAAATCTAAGCTTGTGTGAAGAGTTATTTATGTTTATATATAAAAAAAAAATGCAGAGACAATCCATTCATAAATGCTGTGAGAAATACCTCCAGCAATTCTAAGTGGTTGAATTTTAAAAGTGATTGAATTCAATCCTGAAATTGCAAAGCATTTCAAGTCCTCCCAGAGTGGAAATTGCAATATCACTACAAACACCCACCCCTAACAGAAGAGTCTCAAACTCACGGGCCATACTCAAAGTACTTTTCATTTTGAATGTGATATATGAATATTAAACATGAATGTGATATATGAATATTAAATATGAATATTAAATATTAAATATGCAAACATACTGTCAGGGCCAGAGCTGAAGAAACGTGTATCAGACTAACTAAAGTTTTGGGGTTCCAATCGCTCAGGGTAGTCTGGGAAGTACTAGGACTCCCACAGTCTTCAGATGGATTGATTGTTATCTTCTCATGGGCTGTGCATGATCAGCTTGGAATTAATTGCTCATATACCCTCTGTGTGCACCTGAAAATAACTCCTGGTGGGTGGATGGGTGAATAGTTGTGACGACAGAGTCAATAGGGCTCCTAAGCCTTCATGTTCTTGAGATAAAGCATTTAAAGTTGGCAAAGTTCAAAGAGTTGGTTACAGGGCTTGACCCAGGTATGAATTCTCCATCCAGAGAATCAAATGATATCACGGGAAGAATAAAGACAGGCTTATGTCACATCCCAGCTCTCCCACTCACCATCTGTGTGGACTGAGCAAGCGTTTTAATCCTTGAGCCTCAATTTCTTCAATTGATTGTAATGCCAGCCTCCGTTGGACATCGTGAAGGTGGAATTAAAAAATGGAATGCTCTGAGTATATGGGCATCTTACCCATGCCCATACAATTTTTTTAAGAAGAGAGAAAGGGAGAAAAGAAATTACATCAGTGTCATGAAAAATAGCTTTGGAAATCTTCCTCTGAGCAGCTTTAACTTTGTCCTGATGTGTCTGATTTGAACATTAAACAAACAATAGCATCTCCTCCTTATCCCAGAATTTCTCAGTGGCAGTTTCTAATGCTATGGTCAAGAATTATCCGGCATTGTTTAATGAAAAGCTAAAACTTAGAGCAAGCTTAGTCAAACCCTCTCCAATACTGTCCACTGGACCAAGCTTCTAAACATTTATTAATATATAACATATCATTGAAAGACAATCTCTCTCATTATGATCTTATTGCCATACCAATCAAGTCACTATTTTATCAGTGAGGGTAAACATTAGACTCAGGGCGTATTTTTATGAACGGCCGAGTGATCACGCAGAGGCTGAATTCCTTGACTACACAAATCAATTTCAGCTCAAATTGAAATTTTAAGTTAAAATTTGATTATCTCTTTATAATGAAAGAATGGTAACATTTTTAAAAGATGGCTCAGATTGTATTGAAAAATGAACCTCCTATAGCTATACCCACTGTCCTTGGGCTGCTTCAAATATTTATTTCACATTTTTTTTTTACTGAGCACTTTAGTGCGCCAAGCTAGGTGCTGCTGGACTAGTTTAGCTACTAGCCGGGAGGATCTGAGTAAAGAACAAGGCATTGGTTGTTCAGTGGTAGAATTCTCCCCTTCTATGGGGAGACCACAATTTGATTCCCGGCCAGTGTACCTCATGAGCAGCCACCACCAGTCTGTCAGTGGAGCCTTGTGTGTTGCTATGATGCTGAATAGATTTCAGTGGAGCTTCCAGACTGAGATGAACTAGGAAGAAAGACCTGGTGATCTACTTCTAAAACTCAACCATTGAAGGACTTTGTTCCAAGGCAGCCAACAAGTAAAGAACAAGACAATTGCATAATAGTGTTTTGTGCTATGATAGGGCAAGGACTCACTGCTGTGTGCACTGGCCAAGTTCTGAGCCCATTTGCTAAAAGGAGTGACATTATTCTTCCTCATACAGTTTTATTTCAGCATGAGAAGACTTGTTTTTAAACGCATGTCTGAGAAGGGCAGGACTCACAGTCATACTTGTTTGTAAAGCAAGATGTTCTGTAGTTATGTTCTAGTGTATAGCTTGACCTCCATTACAGTCAAATTTGAATAATTATGAGGTGTGCTGTAATAAGCTTCTACAGTATTTTAAGAGAAATTGTGAGAAAGAGGAGAAATGTGCCTATTTTTAAAACGCATTCTGTTGTTCCCAGGTGGTTTAAATTCCAATCTCTAGCCCAATTGTGTCATGGCCTGAGGGGACTGTTGACTCTACCTCGGACAACCTCGGTCCTGAGAGACTTAAATCTAAGAAACAACAAAAAGAAAGAGAGCCAGGAAGCTCAAGGTGTCTGGGTTTGGGGATTTGTTGTCTGATTGTCTGAATCTGTCAGAAGATACATGAATTAAAATACTATTTGTATTCAGCTTGTCTCAGAATGCAGATGCCCTATTTCAGTTAGCTCCTCAACAAGACGCTTGTGTGGTTACAGGATGGCTAAGACCCAGACAGGGATTTAGGAGGCAGAATCCCACCTGATTCTGGTTTTAATCCTAGAAAAATGACTCAGCCTCCTTGAACCTAAATTTCTCAGTGGTAAGATGCAAAAAAGCAAATGAACTTCTGCACTTCTCTCAGTGCTGAGTGTCCATCTTATTATACCATGGGTTTTGAATCAGCTCATCATCGTCTGTGCCAAGGCACCCAGGCACATTTCCCCAGGAAAAGTTGAGGTAGTGGGAATTCAGTGGCTGGCTCACTTGTGGTGTAAATTTTTTTTTTATCCCCTGATATTTTGGACCAAAAAATATAACTGTTACCATCTCTTAAAATAGCACATTGACTAAGCTTGTGATATTTGGTGTCAAAAGGATCAAATCCTGTCTCTGCCACTCGCTAGCTGTGTGACCTTGAGTAAGTTATTTAAGCTCTGTAAGTCACAGTTTATTCTGTAGAAAACAAAGGCAGTAATAGATAACTCACGGGATTGTTGTCAGTATTAAAGTGAGATAATATACAACCAGGCTTAGAGCAAAAGCTTTTTATATGGTGGTGATTTTTATTAACAATCTCAGCATCGTGCTTATAAACCTGGAGTTTAGGGTGCTAAAGACACCTGCCTGATTCTTTCCTAACTAGCCATTTGATCTTAGACAAATTATTTAGATTCTCCAAGCCTCAACGTTCTCATCTGTAATTTCTCACTTGAAGGATGTTGTGAAGATTAAAGGATTTAATTGGCTAGCAAACATCCCAGCACTCACTGGGCAAACTCCATGAGTAAAAGCATCTGCTTTTTTAATTGTTGCCAGTTGTTTGACTGTAGGTGGAGCTTACTGAGCATTGAGTCATTGGATGGGAATGAATAACCTGGGATTAGGGTACAGAGTGACAAGTGGGCCAAGGTAAGGATGAGTCTTAAGGAAATCCAATATTTAAAAGCAATATGGACATGTGGCCGGAGGAAGAAAACTATGAGTATTACCTCACAGGAGCTAGTCAAAGGAAGCAAGTGTTTAAGGTATGAGTGGTTAATGGTGTTAACATATTCTGAGGAATAAAATAAGGAGATAACTAAAGAATACCATTGGATTATAGCATGAAGATCATTGGTGACCTTAGTTACAATGTTTTGTGATGGGGCCAGAAGTCAAATTGCGGTAAATTAAGGGGAAAGCAGAAGGTAGGGAAGGGTCCCCATGGATACAATCAACTCTTCTGAGAAGTTTGAGAGTGCAGGAGAGGAGAGAGACTGTTTCAGTCTTTATCGTTATTTCTATTGTTATTGAGCGAGAGCATGGCAAAGTGGAAAAAACATAAGCTTTGACATCAAAGACTTGGGTATGAATGTGGTCCTGTCTTTCATCGTCTGTGACATCTGGCCATAAATTTCTTCACTTCTGTGAGACTCAGGGATCCCTGGTGGTGCAGTGGATAAGTGTTCGGCTGCTAACCAAAAGGTTGGCAGTTTGAATCCACCAGCTGCTCCTTGGAAACACTGTGGGGCAGTTCTAGTCTGTCCTATAGGGTCCCTATAAGCCAGAATCAACTCGATGGCAATGGGTATGAGACTCAGTTTCTACATATGTCCAAAATGGATAATTGTACCACCTCATGGGGTTAATGTGTCTATAAAGCACCTTATCTCCTTGTATATAGCAGGAAATCAATAAATGTGAGGCACTATATTAAAATCCCCCAGAATGCATGCTCTTAACCTGTAGTTGAATCACAATATGAATTTTACAGTCTTGTTTTGTTTTGGTGCTGTGATCCCTATAGAGATAGCCTTCAGGAATCAGTCTTTATTGGGTTCGATGATGTTTCTTTTTTAACTTTTCATATGCTGGTGATTGCTGATGATTTCAGGTGTGTTTTTAGAGCCTGTCATCCTCCTGGAAATAGAAACAGCCTTTTGGCAGGTAGGAGTCATTAGGAAGTAAGGTACCAATCAGCTGGGAAATCAAGCGTGCCCACAGACAGACACTTCAAGTGTGGTTCTCTTTGAATATTGCATGTAATGATCATCCTATCGAGCACACTTTATTCAGTTATACTGACCCTTGAGCAATGAGGTCTTTTGTCTCAGACTAGGCATCTGCAAGGCTAGAGGGAGAAAACTGTTGATAGGGTGGTTCAGACTGCTGTCTGGTGCAAAGGCCAAGAAGTTAATGTGCTGCTTTGTTTTCCTCCCATGGAAGGGTCATTAGGTCTAGAGGAGGTTATGCTGTGATTGAAAGACTGCTCAGAAAATCTGTTTACAATTTCCTCTACTTTTGCCTACAGTGTGTTTCTCAGAACAATGGCTAGAGAACACAATGATTCTAAAGAAGACATTTAAGGTCCACCATGGGTCCAAAATTCTCTAAAAATATTTCCCTAGGTGTCAGATAATGTTCAAGGAGCTTCAGAGGAATGGAATCTTTAGTAGATGGTCTTCCAGAAGTAGCAGCAACATTTATTTGTTTATTTATTCATTCATTCACTAAATAATTCTTGATTGACTATGAGTTATAAGACTCTATATTAAATCCAGAGAATATACAGATATATAAGACACTGCTGTTATCACATGGAAAAGACAAACATAAACAGATCGTGATGCCATGTAATACATGCTGTCTGAGAGACAGGCTGCAAGAACTGTCACAGAAAACCATTGGTTCTGCATAATGGGATAATCCAGAAAGGTTTCAGAAAGGAGATGATGATATTTGATTAGATCATTAAAGATATGTACATCTTCAACAGATGGAAAAGGAGAAAAGGGACATTTCAGGCTGAAGGAATTGTACTGTAAGTGATTCAAAAGAAGTTTGTATCAGAACTTTTTAGCAAAGGCTTTCTATTTGTTAGTACTTTGGGTCTTCCCTTGGGTCTGTTCTGTGGCATTTATTTCTACACTGGCAACTGCCAATAACTACAACGTAGTTCAATTCGTTGGATCAACAGCAGTCTTATGGAGCATCAACTTCTTTTATCCTGTCTAACTTAGGACCCATTGAGTAGAATCAACTCATTCATTTAGAAAAAACTAAGAAGAAAACTTAACGGGCCTCTTTCAGCTTTTTTTTTCTTTTTTTCTTTTCCCCATAAAGCACAGCTTGAGGTCAACTTGTTAATTCATGGCTGCCTATTCCCATCTACTTTTAGTCCTTCCTGTCACATCCTTTAAATACACACCCCACTTCCTTTCTCATCAACTTTATCTTTGTTGGTTCAGATTTTATTCTTGGCCTTCACATCTTTTCACATCATTTTCTATTATTTTTTATCCATCCATTACCATCCTGCAACTTTTCCATTATCACTGCTCCCAAGTAAATTATCATAATCTGAAAAATACAATTGTGTTTTTATCTCCTGTGACTCATTTTGACAAAATACACCATTCCAAGTATTTGTTTCATAGCCATTACTGGACTTTTGTAAACTCTTCGAGGGCAGTGATTAGTACAGGCCAAGATTAGAGCTCCACTTACCTTCTTTTCCCTGATGTCCTCAATGTCCTCAGTGAGACACAGCACTAAGTATGTTAAGATGTTACTGGGAGGCAGTATTATTAGTGTCAGAAGTGGTAGGGTGTTTTGCAAAGATGACTACATTTCCAACTGTCCTGTAGGACATGAGATTAAAGGTCTTAGTGGTCCTATGACCAGAGAAGTTAAGAAGTAGGTGTTCCTCTTTAGTCTCACTCTGAGTCAGAAATCTGTAGCCAAGAGGAAAGAGATACTATTGGAGGAAGGCCATGGATGCAGTACTGGGCCTGGTTGCTTTTGTTACTGCTGAGTTCCTCAGCTGAGGAGTGGACTGGACTATGGCAGAGAAAATTTCCTTAGGCCTCCATCTTGGCCCACTGCAGAGACTCTGGGGACCCAGATCCTTATATATCCCCCAAATCCTGCCAAATTGTGTTGTGCCTGATCCTAGGTCAAAAGTGCAGATGTTAATTGATGTTACTTTGGGGAGAGGGAGGATTCTATGGAAAAACATGTGGGATCTATTGGGTTAAACAAGTTAAACAGGATTCTTTGCTGTGGAACTTCTCAAAAGCTTTATATGGCAATGTTTTGCTCCAAATGTAAGCTATAGTTGACAACATTTCTGAAACATATGTGGACACAAAATTCTTTTCACATAGGGCATCTTTGAGAAATTCCAGTGTAAATATAATTCACAAAGTACAATATTTCATAACTTGTCTATAGCTATATACTCCCTGGGTGCAAAGAAGAGCCTACTAGAAGTTTCCCAAGGCCTCAATCCATCCAGTGTGCACCCATGGAGACTGGTTACTTGACCCCTGTCAGTACCCGACCTGACTACTCTTGTTTGTGACTCCAGGCAGAATATCTGGTTTTAGTTGAATCCTCCGAGAGCACTACCAGAGTTTCATCTAGTAGTTGCATAATACATAGGGTTGCACTCATTATTAAACCACAACTCCATTTTGTTACCAATGCTTGGGTCATGCACACAAATGCCAGGTTCTAAGTTTGCTGGTGATTATTTGCACTATTCAAACTATACTGTGAATGTGTTAGAATTGTTATGTCTACAGTAATGACTAGAACGTGCAAGGAAAATTTTATGTACAATTGTCTTGGCTTAATAACATAATATCTGAGAAACTTAAAGACCATGATTGCCAATGTGAGAATTCTCCCACTGTGGAAATATCACAGTGATCTTGTTAACATTTCTTCCTAGTTCCCTGTGCTATGTGTATAAGCATAGGCAAGCAGCAACTATTCTTATGGTACTTTTTGGTTTTCCTCCACAGACAGCGTGGAAGATGAACTCGAAATGGCCACCGTCAGGCATCGGCCTGAGGCTCTTGAGCTTCTGGAAGCCCAGAGCAAATTTACCAAGAAGGAGCTCCAGATTCTTTACAGAGGATTTAAGAATGTAAGAACTTTCTTTTGACTTTACCTGCACATGGTCCTTAGAAAAACTTTAAGAAGTGGAAGGTAAAGAGGGGAAACATACTGTCTGTGAGACCCCCATGATATGTGCACCAACCAATCTTTTCTTGGATGTGAATATAGTTAATATGCATTTGGGATCTGATTCACTTTGGCACACCAGTGCTGGTATAATGTAGTTGCGTATTAAACAAGGACAAACCGAACTCTTAGGGACCTATAGGACAGAGTAGAACTGCCCCATACAGTTTCCAAAGAGCGCCTGGTGGATTCAAACTGCTGACCTTTTGGTTAGCAGCTGCACTCTTAACCACTGTACCACCAGGGCTCCTAACAAGGACAAATACTCAAAAATGTTTACTCAATTCAGTACATACTTACTGGGATTTTTTTTTTTCTTTCTTTTTCAGTTATGATGATATATTTCAATCAGTTCCACTTGTGTCTTCATTTCTGAACTGTAATCTGGTGTTTGTGGGCAAATTCCTTGAATATGGATTGGGGCTCATCAAGGAACTCTATTCTTGGCCTTGGAGAAAAGTTACTATAGGTTTTATAGTCTCTAGAAGACCTGGCTGCCAATGAGTCTAAACCGCAGGAGTCTTCTGTAGGCAGTCCCTGCATGTGGTTCTCTGCAGTCCAAGTGCACATATCATCTTCTCTTCTGAGAGTTGTTGTTGTTAGTTGCCACTGAGTTGGCTCTGACTCATGACAACCCCATATACAATAAAACGAAATGTTGCCCGGTCTGTGCATCTCTAGACCGTTAGTATGCTCAGGTCCATTGTTGCGGCCACTGTGTATTTTGAGTGCTTTCCAACACAGGCAGCTCATCTTCCAGAACTATATTGAACAATATTATGTTATGATTCATAATGTTTGCATTGGCTAATTTTCAGAAGGTGCTCACCAGGCCTTTCTACCTAGTCTTCCTTGGTCTGGATGTTCTGCTGAGCCTTGTCCACCATGGGTGACCCTGATAGTATTTGGAATACCAGTGGCATAGCTTTCAGCATCAGAGCAACGTGTACGCCACCACAGCACCACAAACTGACAGGCAGGTGGTAGTCTTCTGAGTTAGGCGCCTTCAAAAGGGATCATAGCCCTTGCCTGTCAGAGGGTGGAGGTGAGAGACAGTGGGTAAATCCAGGGCAATGTATCAGGGACACACTCTTCCTGAATACATGGTATGTGCTCAGTACTGAGCTAGATGATGGGAGTTATTCAAAAGCCTGAGATGATACCCTCATTACAAAAAAAAAAAAACTTGCTGCCGTTGAATCAATTCCTATTCATCGCCATCCTACAGGACAGAATAGAACTGTCCCATAGCATTTCTAAAGTGCGCTGGTGGATTTGAACTGCCAACATTTTGGTTACAGCCAAGCTATTAACCACTGTGCCAGTAGGGCTCCTCATTCCTTGTTCAAATTTGTTCATCATTCAAAAGTCTTACATGATATGCTTTGTGTCCTCAAGGAGCTTACAGTCTGAATGGGGAAAGAAGACTTGCTGTCATTAATTTATTTGAAAACAATTCATTCTTACTACTAAAGAAAAGTAACTAATGACACATGAAAGTATCATAATCTCAGTATGAAACGATGTCAATTGGCATACATGTCCCCACAGTTATTACGTTCTTAAGCACACATATGTAAACCATAGTTGCTATAGGTGCCCCTTGAGGTCCACACGAAATTGCTTTCACCCATCCTCGAGCCCACCCCCTAAGAGCCCTCAAAAATCTATGGTGTTTAAAGATTTCTGCTAGTTCTAGCCTCTTCAAAGCTGACCACCTCAAATGATGTCTCGGTCCAACCTCATGCAGACGAGACAGGAAACTCAGCCTCTTCTTTGGTTTCCACAACAAAAATTTGCTCAGACAATTTGTAACTCAAGTTGACTTTTCAAAATAGTTTTATAGGGTTCCGTCATGAGTCGGAATCGACTCCACAGTGATGGGTTTGATTTTATTATCATACCTTTAGCATAAATTCTTCCACCAGCTCTGTGACTCCATGGAACATCTCCATATCTTGTCTCTGTTCTTCACTCCACTCCTTGTCCCGGGCTTTCTAAATTTCTCTCCCCCTATTAAGTGGAGCAGCTTCCTTCCTCCTCAGACACTTGGTCATCTGCTAATACTCAGGCCTTGGTGGGGGTAGGAGGAAGATATAAATGAAGATGTAAATGGAGTTGCCCACGCACAGATAGGACTCTCATTAAAAGGAATATTGATGTGTAATATAACAACGTTGTACATATAATTAAATATGCATAAAGGATATTTGAAAACTAGGGCTTTGAAAACTAGGTTAAAGCATTGTCAGTTATGCCCATACTACAAAGGGTCTGCTGGCTTCAGAGAAAACAATCAAATTGACACAGAGTCCCAACAGTTAACCTGCTCGGCTGCTAACTGTAAGGTTGGAGGTTTGAGTTCACCCAAAGTCACCTAGGAAGAAAGGCCTGGTGATCTACTTCTGAAAAATCAACCATTGAAAATTCTATGGAGTATGGTTCTACTCTGACACACATGGAGCTACCAGGAGTTGAAACTCAACTGCAACTGCTTTTTTAAACTGACACAGCTGTACTGGCTACTGGCGGCAGCAAAGATGCAGAAAAAGAGGAGGTGTGTTAAGAGATTGGCTGCTAACCAATAGGTGGGCAGTTCGAATCCACCAGCCGCTCCTTGGAAACCCTCTGGGGTAGTTCTACTCTGTCCCATAGGGTCACTATGAGTCGGAATTGACTTGATGGCAATGGGTTTGGTTTGGGTTTGGTAAAAGAACAAGTTTTAGCCAAAAGTTAATGCTGAGAGAAAGCTAATCATGAACAAAACTATGAATGTGTTCTTTTGAACATTTAAACTCCTTTACTCTAATTCAGAGATCTTTTAATAAACAAACTTTTTTTTCTTTTTATCATTGGATTGTGCGTCACAAAATGGTTCTCAAATAAAGGAAAACTTAATCCAACCTCCCAGCATCCCTGTGTTTTCAACCGCTGCTCTGTTATTATTCCACTGCCCTGTCTGTAGGGTTTCTCTGTATGAGGTCTGACTGCCTTTCATCCCATTTGTTGCAAATTGGAATTATGATTACTGCCATCATTAACCTTCGGAGCCAGCATCTCTGCACGTCTCGTACAAGTGGCACTTCACAATAAATTGCCCAGGCTCTGAAGTCAGCATGCATTGCTTTCTTTTTTTTTTTTTGCCTACTGATTCTCTCTTCTTCTCTTCTTTCTTGTTTTCCCTTTCCCTCTTTTCTGGCCTCTTTTCTTTCCATTTTCTATCCTTCTGATTCCTTCTCTATTTCTTCTTTCCCTCCTCTCTCTCTCTCCTTGCTCTACCTTCTTTGTCTCTTCCATCAATTCCTGTTCTCTCTCTTTTAGCTTCTCCCCTTCCTTCCTCTTTCCCTATTTTTCCCTTTCCTCTCTTTATTGCCTCCTCTGTCTTTCTTTCCCCATTGGATAAATTTCTATCAGCTCTGAATGTGCCCAAAACATTTTTATATACTTCTGACTTTAAAATTTGCTCAGAAAATTACATCGATGTCTCTGATAAATCAAATACGCGTGGTCTTTAAATTTTTGTTTTCCTCTAGTCAAATGTACAACTCTAATAAATGTGCCTAAAATCTAGTAAGAGAGAAACTAAAGTAGGTCAGCAGCACCCCTGACTTACAGATAACAGCAATCTGCACCAGCTTAACAAACCAACTACCCTTATTTCCTGAACACCAATTATCGCAAAACCCTTAAGATCAAAAAATAATTTCCCTGGAAACAGTTGAGGTATTCATTTTTAATGAAAACTTTTAAAACACTCCATATTTTGATTAAAAAGAGAAACCATCAACATCTTAAATCAGTCACACTCATATGAAAGTGACTCAATATGCCCAGGAACCTCTGCAAGTAAAGATTCTAAGGATCACCAATTTTTTTTCAATGCCATATCCCTGATAGCTTTCCCCCTAATTTTCAACATAGAGTGTTAAAACAAATATGGGATTAGAGAAAGGGAAGGTAGAGAACATTTCTCAGCCCTTCAGTCTGTCTTACTTCACTGAGTCATCCACACACCTTCATCTCTCTTGCCACGTGCTAAACTGAGTCTCTGCAAGTAGACAGGTGACAGAGATGGGGAAGAGTATAGCACAGTGCTTCTCAACTCTTAGCATAAATCTGATTCATACATGAAGGGCTTATTGCAACCCAGATTCCTGGGCTCCAACCTCAAGTTTATGACTTAGTAGGTGTACGACTGGGGCAGAGAATTCTCATTTCTTACAGGTTCTCACGTGACGCTGAGTGCTACTGGTCTGGTGACCACACTTTTGTCTAGGGCAGAGGTCATCAGCTTTGGTGTCATTCAGACTAGGAGTCATTCCTTCCTTGTTTAGGCAGCTACCGCTGACTCAGGTAGCCTGTTTGTTCTTGTTTCTACAAACTGAGATGACAATAACTACATTGCATGGTTATTTTGGGAAGTAAAGAAAATAAACACGAATTTCAACAAAAAAGAGTTATCATAGTATGGCCCCAAATAGTCAACCTCAATTTTGTGTCTCATCAAAGTGGTGCAGGCGTGGTTGGCCTACACACCTCCCAGGCAGTGTTTTGGAGATTGGCTGCGATAACTCAGTATCAGAAAGAATGCAGAAAGATAAAAGTTAGTGTCTAGAGATTGGCAATATCAAATGTGACTGCCGTTGGAATCACCTGTTGTCATTGTTATGTGCTGTTGAGTTGGCTCCATCTTATAATGACCTTATGGATAAATGAATGAAATGTTGCCCAGTCCTGAACCATCTTTGTGATCATTGCTATGTTCGAGTCCATTGTTTTGGCTATTGTGTCAAGCCATTCATTGAGGCTTTTCCTCATTTTCACTGACCCTCTACTTTACCAACCATGATGTTTACTTCTCATTCTGAGTTTTGCCACACCAACAAATGAAGGTCCCAAAGGCTTTACTACACCCACATTATTAAGACTGACTCTTCTTTACGGAATCACCTCTTCCCAGTTTTATTTTCCGTGCCTTCTGACCTGAGGGGCTCATGTTCCAGCATTATATTCGATATGTTCTGTTGCTACTAGTAGGGTTTTCATTGATTAATCTTTGGAAGTAGATTACCAGGCCTTTCTTCCTACTCTGTCTTAGTCTGGAAATCCATACACCATGGGTGACCCTGCTGGTAGTTGAAATACCAGTGGCATAGCTTCCAGCATCACAACAACACATAGGCCACCACAGTATAACAAACTAAGTCATGGGTGCTAGTGGCATCACCTAGGGAACTTTTAAAATTACTTTTGATTAAAAGGTGAAACTGTTCATCAACATCTTAAAACAGTCACGTTTATAAAAGTGGTTCCACATGACTGAGCACTGGTACCTGGCTGAATGCCAGGCTCACTGATTCTAATGCAATTGCTCTGAGATCAGCTTGAACATTAGGATTTATAAAGCTCTCCAGGTGATTATAATGTGCAGCCAAGATTGACAACCATTGAACTAGATGTGTAAGATCCTAGTTATAAGGTTCTTCTTATCACCAAAAGAATTGGCCTAATTGTGATGAGCCCTAGAGTTCCAAATACCAATGATTAGACTGGCTACATTGGAACCTTATGAGTGGGGATGGGCAGGGTGTCGGAGGAAGGAGTAATAAGTCTTACCTCTGAAGATTCTGATTCAGTGAAGTCTGGGGAAGATGCTCAGTAATCTTTTTTTTTTCCCCCACTTTTATTTATTTATTTTATTTTTAGATTTCACACTATATAGACAGCTAATAGAAAGCCACAGTTGTAAACTATTAATCTAGAAGATTATACAAGAAGAATCTATATACATATTTCATAATCTTGCTTTGCTACTTTCTTTAAAAACCAAGTGCAATTTCAGTTAAATTTTAGCTAGTCATGAATGTGTTTTGAGGCATTAAGATTTTAATATGGTGATGCTTCTTTGTCATTTTCTCTCATTAATTAATAATTTACAGCATATATTTCTCATTTTTAAGGCACCAGGTAAGAGAGAGTTGAGGGTAGTTAGACCTATATGGTTTGGACACCTGGCTTCTCCATCTTCAGTATCCTTCCTGGCTTCCTTCTCTTTTAGTGCTTTGAATTATAATAGGTCAATGTATCCATTACATTAAAATATGTCTTTAAGGTATCACTTTAATACTAATAGCATTAAATAGAGAAATTAAAAATGCCGAGTGTTAGAGATGTTTGTATTAGTTTTCTATTGCTGTGTAATAAATTTACAAATGCTTATTGGCTTAAAACAACATATACTTACTATCACACAGTTTCTATGAGTCAGGAATCCGGGCATGGATTAGCTGGGTCCTCTGCTTAGGGTCCCACAATCAAGAGGTCAACCAGGCTGCATTGCTGTCTGCATCTGGGGTTGTCTTAGTTTGGGTTTTCTGGAGGAGCAAAACCAGTGAGATTATATAGAAAGATTCAGTTCAAGGGTATGACTCAGGCAATCATGGGACCGGCCAGAGCAAAACCTATAGGTCAGGTGGCAGGCCAGAGACTTCTATAGGCTTACATTCCAAGATCTATAGGTCAGGTGACAAGAAGAGTGCAGGGTCAAAAGAGAGAGAGAACCCTGGCAGAACATCCATTTATATTCTGGAGGCAGACCACACCCCCAAGGAAAATCCCCTTTCAACTGATTGGTTGATCATCTCAGATCACATCCCAGAAGGGGATTACATTGCATTACATTACAAACATTACATTGCATTGAGGAATAGCAAGCAGACCAAACCACTGAGAATTATAGCCTAGTCAAGTCGACACATAAAATTAGCCATCACAGGGGTCCTCTTCCAAGCTCACAGGGTTCTCAACAGAATTCATTTCCTTGTGGCTGTATGACCGATATCCCTGTTTTCTTGCTGGTTGTCAGTTGGGAGCCACTCAGTTCTGAGATGCCACCCACAGTTCCCTGCCACGTTGCCCGCTAACAGGACCTCTCACAACATGGCAGCTCACTTCTTCAAAGTCAGCAAGGTAGAGTCTCTTGCTCTAGCCTTCTAAAAACAGTCATAAAAATGTAATGGAAGCCTGGACATGACATTCATCTTTTTTGCCATATGATATAACTTAATCTAAGGAGTGATATCACCCAACCCTTCCCATAGTCTATCAATTAGAAGCAAGTGACAGTTCTGCAGCACTCAAGGCGAGGAGATTTGAAAGGGCATGACTTGTTGGGGGTCACTTTAGCACGTGTCCATCACAGTGGTGTTAATTAGGAGGCAGCAGCCCCTGTAGAAAAAAAGCAACTAAATTTGGCTCAAACACCATTAATCCTACCTGCAGTCTGCTTGAAGTCTAGACATCTCGTTGGGGATTTTCCCAAAAACAGAACCAAACTTTTCATTGATTTATGCAGGAGTTATGACAGCATGGCCAAAGGAACCAGCAGGAGATGAGAATTCTTTGATGGGGCTTTCTACTGCATTCAAAGTGTATGAGAACATCTGCACTAAGACCTTTAAAATACAGGTGAAGGGAACTGAGTACAAAATTAGAGGTCTTTACATATTTGACAAAGATACATTTACATAACAAGCACTGAGTCCCACCTTACAACGGGGAGGAAGAGAGGGGGAGTTTAACACCCCCATGGGAAAGAGTGGGATATGGTGGATAGGATAGAGAAGTAGGCTATTAATTGCATAAAGCAAATGCTTTTTTGTCACGAGCCCTCAGAGCTATTCTTGACGCTTTCTCAGACTGATTGTGTGACCTTCAGGAAGTCACTTTATCCCTGGCAGCTTCTGCCTCCCTGTCAGCAAATTAAGGATTAAGATCTTCCCTTCCAGTCATAAACAGGGGAGGAGGAGGGTAATAACTGGTTTTATTCAGTGCTTGAAAGACTCAGATGAAAGATCTTCCTTAAGTGTAAAGTATTACTCAAGTACTTTAGAATCGAGGTATAAGAACAAAGTGAAAATGTTATTTTCTCTGCCCTAGCAGCATTTTCTGTCAGACTTCCAAGCAACAAGGTTTTCTGAGGAGAAGGTTGTCTGCAGTTCTGAGCAGATAAACATGGCTGCCCTTCTAATTTCTCAGGACTGGCATGGGGCAAGTGCTCTCCTGGGTTCAGAACTTAAAATTGTCATTTCCTACATTGAGCAAGTGTCTTAGCTTCTCTGAACATCAAATTGTTGTTGTTGTTAGTTGCCATGGAGTCAGCATCAACTCATAGCGACCCCATATACAATAGAAGTAAATGTTGCTTGGTCCTGCCCCATCTTCACAATAGTTGGTATGCTTGAGTTCATTGTTGCAGCCACTGTGCATTTTCAGTACATTCTAACGTAGGGGGCTCATCTTCCAGCAATATATCAGACAATATTCATCGTGATCCATAAGGATTTCATTGGCTAATTTTTGGAAATAGATCACCAGGCTATTTTTCCTAGTCTTTAGACTAAAAGCTCCACTGAAACCTGTTTGCTCTGGGTGACCCTGCTAGTATTTGAAATCCCAGTGGCATAACTTTCAACAATATATCAACACGCAAGCCACCACAGTACAACAAATTGCCAGACAGGGGTGGCAATAGATATTAGAGCCATTCAATTTCCCTTTCCTCTCATTCTGCTAAGTACCAAAGTAACTAAAACTCATAATGAAGATTCTGTGATGTCATCTTGAAGTATATTACCGCAAGCACTGGTTTACATTAAGTATATTCTGTAACATTTGGATTCTTCTTAGCTTACTTTAAAATAGTAAAGTGCCACGGTAAACATTTCAAATCATATCAAAGGCTGTAACTGAAACATCAAAGTTCCCTGTCTACAATCGATTCCTCATCCCTCCTCACCGAAGGTGACCACTGTTTTCTTCTTTCTTCTCCCAGATATTTTTTATATGCATGTATTTATGAGTGTATGTAGGTATTCTTCTTATACAAGTATTAACAAGTATTCTACTAATTGATAGTTTTTACTTAACAATTAGTAATTAATTGTGGGCATTTATTTGGATTTCTAAACAATCAGTATATCCATGTTTGCCAGGAGTTCCCTGTTGTTTAACCTGATCTGTTAGATGGTCTGTTGGGTTGGCAGACCAACCAATCAGACTTCTCTTTTCTTGCTTGGGAATCCTCATGGAGAACGTATTGCTAACCTGCCCTTCTATGCCACCCTTGCTCCAAAAAGGGACTTTCCTTTAAAGGCCCATACCCATCACTTTTCATGCCCGCTTCCCAAAAAAGAAAAACTCAACAAACAATGGAAATAAAAATGGGCTGAGGACTTAGGTGCTAACAATAGAGAAGGAGAGAAATGACAGATTGGAATTTATGGTGGAGGTCAAGCCGACGGTTGTTTCGATGGCTTGGATTGAAAAGTGAGGGAAACTGAAGACTCAAAGTTACCTCACCAGTTTTGGGGTTGAAATATTTATATGTGGAAAAGCTTTCTCTGCTGCCTCATAGAGCAGATCTTGAGGCCCTCTGACTTGCTCCCTATTATAGCATTTCTTTTGGGTTTTCTGTTTACTTGTTTCCTCCTCTATTCTGTAAGCTCCCTGAGGACAAGTACTGTACTTTCTTTACAATATCCTTAATCCTTCAAACTGTTCCTTATATATAATGGGTAGTCAATAATGTTATCTGGGATGGTCCCCTGACCCCAGACATACATGGTCAAGGGAACATCCCAGGTACAATTTTTATCTTCTCTTGCCCTCCATTTTCCACTTCCTTTCAATTTTACCTAGCAAAATTGAAGAGAAGTTAATTCCCTCCTGGAAAAATAACCTAATGATAAGAGAAGTGAAACAGCACGATTCCTTTCCTTAAAAAACAGCAAATAATAGCTTAACACCTTTTATTGGGCTTATCAAGTGTTTCTCAAAAATATCAAAGCAGCCTCTTTCTTTTTCGAGAATTTCCAGAATCTTCATCCATAAGATTGTCCTGAACTATCTACTATACCCTAGACTGTCCATGTAGTATATTGTGTATTCAATGTTATCTTATTGTTATGGATTGAATTGTGCTCCCCTAAAATCAGTATTGGAGCCCTGACCCCTATACCTGCCTTTGTAATCCCCGTATGGGAATAAGATTTTCTTTGTTATGTTAACGAGGCTATATCAGTGTAGGTTGTGACCTGATCCCTTCTGAATGATATAAATAGCAGTACAGACACAGAGACAAGCACGCACATATGGGGTAGGCAGACTCTGATGACAATGGAGGCAGATGAACCTACAAACCCAGGAATTCCAAGGATTGCCGGCTGTTAGAAACTGATATAGACAAAGTAGGACCTTCCCCTAGAGCCACACACTGAACTTTCACTTCTAACTTCCTGAACTGTGAGAAAATAAAATTCTGTTCTTTAAAGCTATCCACTCAGGGTATTTCTGTTAGAGCAGCAGTAGCAAACTAAGACACCTATCAAATGGGTAGTGGAATCTCTGTGGCTCAAAAAACCCTCTCACTTTTGTAATGTATTTCAAAGACTGGAAAAAGAAATTGGGGTGGTGGTGTCCAATATGTCCCCATATCTATTAGATTAGGCTCACTGCTGTAACACACAACCCCAAATTTCAATGGCTTAACATAACAAAAGTCTGTTTCTCTTTGATCTCACAGTTCCATGGGGATCAGTAGAAGTTGAGGTCAGGGTGGGGGATCTGCTCCACATTCATTCAGGACACTCCTTCCATTTAGTGATTCCACTATTGGCCAGAGCCCCAAGATCCTCCACTGGATCATCTGCATCTGGTCCATGGTTGAGAGAAGGAACAGCAAAGAAGATTGTGTGGAATACTGGATGGGCCTGGCCTAGAGTGGCAGATGTCGCTTCTACTCAAGATCCACTGGTCAGGACTGAGTTATATGGTACACTTAAATTCAAAGGAGGTTGAGAAATATAGCCTTCCTTTATGCTCAGGAAGAAATCAGATTCACTTTTCCCAAGATGAGAGAATGGCATGGAGGAAAGTTGTGTCGGGATATCCAAGGTCACCTGGAGGTTCAATGATTTGTTACTAGGACTCACAGAACTCAGTAAATAGCCATATGTATGCCTACGGTCTAATACAGAAAAAGCAAAATCAGCAAAAGCAAAAGGCACATGGACTGAACCAGGCAGAAGCTTCTAAGAAGAGTCCTCTTTCAGTGTAGTCACAAAGGAGATGCTTAATTCCTCAGCAACAAATTGTGACGCATGTGAAATGTTTTCTACCAGGGAGTCACCAGAGACTCAGTGCCCATGGTTTTATTGAGGCTGGTCACATAAGTACCCTCTGCCTAGCAACGCACCACATTTCCAGACCCCCAGAAGGAAAAGGTATTCAGCATTAACTGAATTTAGTTGCACAAAAAGTTTAGATACAGTAAGCTATTCTTATCAGGGAATGGTGGGAACCTTCCCAAACTCCAAATTCCCAGATGCCAGCCAAGGGTCAACCTTGCAAGAGACCTTTCTTTTTTTATTATTATTATTTATTTTGTTGTTGTTGTTGTCGTCGAGAATGTACACAGCAAAACATACACCAATTCAACCTTTTCTACATGTACAGTTGGGTGACATTGATTACAGGTAGCACCCCACTTATGATATATTCGAGTTATGATGAACTTTACTGAACAACCATCTGGTTTTCTTTTTTTTTGTACATCTTATTATTAATAATAGGTTGCAGTGCATAATTTGCCAATGTTATCATTCTCAGATATTCACCTGCAGATGTTCAATTTTATGATTTACTGTTCAAAACACTGCTAGATTTATAAAGATGCTGGAAATAAAAGACAGTAATAATGAAAACTAAAAAAAAATGAGGTATTTTACTTATGTCAGAACTGACTTATGATGGACTTGACGGAACAGAACCCCATTGTAAATCAGGGACAACCTGTACATTCTTCAAGTTATGCAACCATTCTCACCTTTGTTTTCTGAGTTGTTCCACTCCCTTTAACATAAGCTCTCTGCCCCCTAAGATTCCTGTCTAATCTTTTGAGTTGCTGCTGTCACTTTGATCTCATATAGATAGTTCTTAAAAGAGCATAATGCTCAAGGCAGATAGTTTTTAATAGTTCAGCTAAGATATTGTTTGGTCTTAAGAAGATCTCAGGGAATATTTTTGGTTTAAGTTTTAAAGATTATCTCAGGGCAATAATATCCAGGGTTCATCCAGCCCCCATGACTCCAGAAAATTCGGAGTCTATGAGAATTTGAAATTCTGTTCTGCGTGTCTCCCCTTTTGATCAAGATTCTTCTACAGAATCTTTGATCAAAGTGTTGAGTAATGGTAGCCAGGAACCATCCGGTTCTTCTGGTCTAAAGCAAAGGAGGCAGTTGTTCATGGAGGCAATTAGCCACACATTCCATATCCTCCTCCTATTCCTGGCTCTCCTTCTTCCTCTGTTGCTCCAGGCAAATAGAGACAAATTGTCATGACTTGGGTGGCCGTTTGCAAGATTTTAAGACCCCAGGTACTGCACAACAAACTAGGAAGTAGAACAGAAAAACTAAACACTGTTATTAGGCCAGTTAGCTACAATTTCCCACAAACCCACGTACCTAAACCTCCAAACCAAGGAAAAAAATCCGATGAGGTTTTTGGTTGTACATAAGCAATCTCAGCAGCTACTCTTTTTTGGCATAGTTGTAAATATATCTATCACACAACTTTTGCCAATTCAACTTTTTACAGGTGTCTAATGTGTTCATATCAATTACAATAATTGGCTGTGCAATCCTACCCTTCGTCAGTGTGATTTTTCCATCATCATTAACCCCCCTCTTACCCCCACCCTCCCACACCTGGTAACCACTTATAAACTTTGATCCCTGTACATTTGCCATTTCTTGTCTTTTTTATATATGTGAGGTCATGCAGTATTTGTCCTTTTGTGATTGACTTATTTCAGTCATCATAATGTTTTCAAGCTTCATCTACGTTGTAGCATGTATCAAGACTTCATTTCTTCTACTCTCTGAGTAGTATTTCATTGACATATATACCACATTTTGTTTATCCATTCAGCTGTTGATGGGCGTTTATGTTGTTTCCACCTTTTGGCTATGGCGAATAGTGCTACAATGAACGTTGGTGTACAGATTTCTGTTTGAGTCTCTGCTTTCAAGTCTTTTGGGTATATACGTAGGTGTGGAATTGCTGGGTCATATGGTAGTTCTATCTTTAGTTTTTTGAGGAACCACCGCACTGTTTTCCACAATGACTGTACCATTTTGTATTCCCACCAGCAACAGATAAAAGTTCCAATTTCCCCACATCCTTGCCAACATTTGTTAGTTTCTGGGTTTTTTTCTGTTTGTTTTTTAAATTTTAGCCATCCTAGTGCAAACAAGCAGGCTTTGCTAAGGACTACAGTCTACAGTCTCAGGCCAGCTACATTAACTTTTTTCTGCACGAAAGTGCATATATTTTGAAGTAAATATGATAATGTGATTAGATTTTTCTTCTGACTGCCCTTGGGCCTTATTCTTCTCATCTGCAAAAATTAAAGTAACCACATCTCACAGATAGCTTGTAAAGATAACAAATACAAAGCACAGAGCTGGAGGCGTGGTCAACATGGTGTAGTAGTTAGACGCCTCCTATATCGCTCTTACAACAAAGACCTGGAAAAACAAGTGATTTGATTGAATATCTGCAAGCCCTGAACAAGGCAAGGTTAGGAAATCCATCTGAGTGATACAGGAGAGGGAGACCGTTTGGAAGAGATGAGGAGGGCCAGAGCCGCAGCCACTAAACTACAGCTCCGCAGCCATGCCGTCTGCAGTGAAGCAGGCAAACAGCTGTGCGGTGCGCGCGCTCAGGAAGCAGTTTCCACATCGACAGAGACCCAGCAGCGGAGATTCTGCTTGGACACTCCGAACCAGTGAAGAGCCGCTCCCAAGAGGCTAAGATAAGTACATGTGTGCACCCTTTCACAGAGATTTAAAAAAAAAAAAAAAAAAAAAAACCCATTTGGGAGAAACTTCTCTCCCTTTTACCTCCTCTCCTCGCGCTCTGCACCGGAAGTCCACTGGGCCAGAAGCAGATCCCAAAAGGCGCCCTGACTCATTCTCCTGGCCTTGGAGAGGGAATAAATAAGCTGCTGTCTCCCCTAGGCCAGGAACACAGGGACGGCACAGCTCCTTTGCTGGGCACAGGTATCAGGGGTCTGCAGACTCTTAGTGCCTTACAACCCTGTATAGACTTGTGGGGACCCATCTCAACAGCATTAGTCCTCACTGCCACAGTACAACAGGGCAAACATCTGAAGTTTAACTTCAACTGCTTCAGCTATGAACTGGCAGATTTGTGAACCTCAAAACAGCCCTGCCCCTTAAGTAGGCACTTTTATCGATCTGCAGCAGGGGCTTGAGGACTGGTGGTAGCACCTAAAGCACCTAGTCACCTGCTACAGGAGTCCAAGAAAAAGTGTTGCCCTCGAGTCTTTACAGCCAACAGAGTGGGGTGCTCATAGTCCGGCTGCAAAACTCACCTACCTACTCATCCTAGAGAATAGGGACATGCTTTCCTTTCAGACTCTCAGGGGCAGCCATCAGCCCCCTGCCTGGCTCAGCATATGATCCCCTACCACAGCCAGAGTCTAGTGCCTGCACCAACCACCCATGCCTCTCCAGGACTGGGAGTGAGAGCCTGCATCACATACTTGGTGACCAACTGCCTGAACACCCGAGCTGAACCCATATAGGAAAATTTAACAGACTCCTGTGTGCACATACTTAGTTACAGAACTAACTACCTGGTGACAGGACATTAGAGATCCAAAGATGTCAAAAATCAAACTAGTGCACACGAGCAGCCTATTTGGGCATATCAAAACAAAACAAAATAAGAAGCTAGGTCTCACTAAGCAAATACAAAATAAAATTGTAATAAATTATTGATGGCTCGGAGACAACAGTCAATATTATGTCACATAAAGAAGCAGTCCCTGGTGGCTTCAGCAAGCTCCCAAAATAAAGAATCAATAAATTCTCTGGAGGAAGAGAACTTGGAATTACCAGAGGTGGAATACAAAAGATTAATATACAGAACTCTTCTAGAAATAAGAAAGGAAATTCAACATAATGCAGAAACAGCCAGGGAACATACAGACACAGTAGTAGCGGAACTTAAAAAAGTTATTCAAGAACATAATCCCAAATTTAATAGGCTGCAAGAATCCATAGAGAGACAGCAATCAGAAATCCAGAAGATTAACAATAAAGTTTCAGAACTAGACAACTCAGTAGAGAATCATAGGAGCAGAATTGAGACAGTAGAAGTTAGAATTAGTGACACTGAAGATAAAGCTCTTAACGCCAACTTATTTGCAGAAAAATCAGGTAAAAGAATTAAAAAGAATGAAGAAACTCTAAGAATTGTGTGGGACTCTAGCAAGACAAATAACCTACGAGTGATTGAAGTACCAGAACAGGGGGGGATAACAGAAAATACAGAGAAAATTGTTGAAGATTTGTTGACAGAAAACTTCCCTGATATCATGAAAGATGAGAAGAGATCTATCCAAGATGCTCATCAAACCCCACATAAGGTAGATCCCAAAAGAAAGTCACCAAAACATATTATAA
>NW_004443970.1:14810102-14817174 GCF_000243295.1 Trichechus manatus latirostris
TCACTTTCCATTGGCTCGAACATAGTCACATGAACCACCCAACTCCAAGGGAAGCTGGGAAACATAATCTTTAGCTGGGCAACAGTGGATTTGGGGAAAACTCGGTTTTGGGGAAAAACTGCCTCTCTTTTAGAGTCAATAAAACCTCCTTCTACTGAATTTTTCTGATAAATAGTCCTGAAGATTTCCTAAGGTTTATCTAAGAAAACTTTTTATTCTGGAAGCAATGTGTGAACTGATACTTCAAACTCAGATGTCACTTGAAGGATCATCTTTTTAAAAAATAAATAAATAAATAAAGTCTCTGTCGTTTGAATGCTTTAAGATTTCCTACTTCTCTTAGCACTGTACCTTGACATCAAATGCAAAACAAGTTCAAAAGCAGCTTCATCCAAAACCAGTTGCTACTGAGTGAGTCGATTCTATCTCATAGTGACTCCATGTGTTTCAGAGTACAACTGTGCTCCGTAGAGTTTTAAAGTCTGATTTTTTTGGAAGTAAATAACCAGGGCTTCCTTCCAAGTCACCTTTGGGTGGACTCAAACCTCCAACATTTCATTTGGCAGCTGAGAGCATTAACCATTTGTGCTACCCAGGTACTCCCAGCTTCATCCAAGGAGCCTCATTAACACAGTTTCTTACATGGAACTTAGTCTTTTCAGCACAGAATCCAAGCACTGGGTGGTAGGAAGATTGCTGTGTGGATCAAGTTTAACATCGTTACCGCTTCTCATTAATTTTGGAAGAACTTACTTGGTTCACAGAAGTGTATTACTGGGAGCCCAATAAATAATTTTTCAAAATCGGTACATTTTCCTTAAAAAACTTGCTGTGTAGTTCTTGAGGGTTTTTGGCTAAAACTAAAAACAAATCTGGGGCACAATTCATCACTGTAAGTTTTTGGCAGTGAACCTACTTCATAAAATAGATCATTTTCTGTATTTTACTAATCCCGCTTAAATGTAGTCATTAATGTATGTCTAGCTGGCAATTATTCCAGTGATCCTGGCAGGTGTTCAAATCTTCATTAAAATAAAAGAAGTTGCCCAAACTTTGGAAGTCTTTTCAATGCTACATTTGGGTTGAGCGTATTAGACTGTAAATTCTCTTAAATCTGTGTTTGTTAATTTAACTTGAAGGAAATACAAAGGAAGAGAAATATGTCAAAAGAAAATGAGATATAATCAGTCTTTTCTTGATCTATAAAAATTCTAATGAATTATGCTTAATGCATGTAATTCCAACTCCCATAAGATTTTGGAAGTTTGAGTCAAAACTTCTCTCAAGTTTCCCATATTGTTAATGTCTTTCACAAATATATATTGAGCATCAATGTTTTGTTGAATACCTACTATATGCCCAGGAGTTTGTTAGTGTTAGATATATATTGACGGATAAAAGAGAATTGTCCTCAATTCACAGAGAATTAAGTCCAGTGGAGGAAGTGGACAATTAACAAGTATGCAAATAAATAATTAAGCATGAATTGTGGCACATTCGACGAAGGAAGAGAAAGGACTCTGTGAGAGACTGATTGGGGGCAAGGGAGCTCAGGAAGACCTTTCTGAAGACAAAGGCTTTTATGCCAGACCTAAAGAGAGAACTAATTTAAAGAGAGAGCAGTATATCAACAGGGAACTGCCAGATTTCAAGCTGGACTCAGAAGAGGATGTGGAATGAGGGATACCATTGTTGATGTCAGATGGATCTTGGCTGAAAGCAGAGAATACCAAAAATATATTTAGCTGTGTTTTATTGACTATGAAAAGGTATTCGACTGTGTGGATTATAACAAATTATGAATAACTTTGCAAAGAATGGGAATTCCAGAGCACTTAATTGTGCTTATGCAGAACCTATACATAGACCAAGAGTCAGTCGTTGGAACAGAACAAGGAGATACTACATGGTTTAAAATCAGGAAAGGTGTGCATCAGGGTTGTATTCTTTCACCATACTTATTCAATCTGTATGCTGAGCAAATAATCTTATAATCTGGACCAGATGAAGAAGAACCGGGCATCAGGATTGGAGGAAGACTCATTAACAACCTGCCATATGCAGATGACACAACCTTGCTTGATGAAAGCAAAGAGGACTTGAAGCACTTACTGAGGAAGATCAACAACTACAGTCTTCAGTATGGATTACATCTAATGTAAAGAAAACAAAAATCTTCACAACTGGACCTATATGCAACATCATGATAAATGGAGAAAAGATTGAAGTTGTCAAAGTTTTCCTTTTTCTTGAATCCACAATCAACGCCCAAGTAAGTAGCAGTCAAGAAATCAAATGACACGTTGCATTGGGCAAATCTGCTGCAAAAGACCTCTTTAAAGTGTTAAAAAGCAAAGATATCACCCTGAGGACTGTCTTAGTTATCTAGTGCTGCTATAACAGAAATACCACAAGTGGATGGCTTTAAAAAAGAGAAATTTATTTTCCACAGTCTAGTAGGCTAGAAGTCCAAATTCAGGGCATCAGCTCCAGGGGAAGGCTTTCTCTGTCTGTCAGCTCTGTAGGAAGGTCCATCTCATCAATCTAACCCTGGACTAAAAGCTTCTCCGCACAGGAACCCCGGGTCCAAAGGACATGCTCTGCTCCCGGCACTGCTTTCTTGGTGGTGTGAAGCCTCCAACTCTCTGCTTGCTTCCCTTTCTTTTTTATCTCTTGTAAGATAAAAGGTAGTGCAGGCCACAACCCAGGGAAACTCCTTTCACCTTGAATTGGGGATGTGACCTGAGCAAGGGTGTTACATCCCACCCTAATCCTCTTTAACCACTGCCAGAGATTATGATATATGACACATAGGGAAATCACAAAATGGAGGACAACCACACAATACTGGGAATCATGACCTAACCACATTGACACATATTTTGGGGGGACACAATTCAATCCATGACAAGGGTTAAGGTGCACCTGACCCAAGCCATGATGTTTTTAATCACCTCATATGCATGCAAAAGCTGGACAATGAATAAGGAAGACTCAAGAGAATTGACGTCTTTGAATTATGGTGTTGGTGAAGAATATTGAATGTACTATGGACTGCCAGAAGAACAAACAAATCTGTCTTTGAAGAAATACAGACAGAAGGCTCCTTAGAAGCAAGAATAGCAAGACTCTGTCTCATGTACTTTGGACATGTTATCAGGAGAGACCAGTCCCTGTAGAAGGACATCATGCTGGGTAAAGTAGAGGGTCAAAAAAAAGAAGAGGACCCTCAATGATATGGATTAGCATAATGGCTGCAACAATGGACTCAAACATAGTAACAATTGTGAGCATGGCATAGGACCAGGCAGTATTTCATTCTGTTGTACATGGGGTCGCTATGAGTCGGAACCAACTAGGGGGCACCTAACAACAACAAAGAGAGAACTAGTCATGAAAATAGCAAGGAGGAGGGACTCCCAGCTGAAAACACAGTAAGTATAAAAACTCCAAGATAAGAAAGAGTTATTATATTAAAGGAACTGTTGTAAGTTAGTGTAACTGAATCATTGTGGTTGAAGGAGACAGTGATATAAGAGAAGAGAAGACAAGTGGGAACAGATCAAGTAGAGCAATGTAAGCTAGATGTGAGTCCAAGTGTAGTGGGAAAACATTGAAGGCATTTACGTACGGGAATGACATGATCCATACCTTGGAAAAAACTGTATGTTGGAGAATGTCAAGGAGGAAAAATAAAGAAGGTGAGACCATTAAGAAAGATATTGTAGTAGTCTAGCCAAGATATGATGATGGGTTGGACTAAAAAATGTGATTGTTGAAATGTAAAATAAGTGATACAATTTGATCTTAATTTTGGAAATAAAGACGACAGAATTTGTAGATGGATTTAATGTGGTGGTGAGGGAGAGGAAGACAAGACAGATGATTCCAAGGTTTCTTATTTAAGTAAGCAAACAGGCAGATACTAGTACCAGTTCTTAAGATGCAGAAAACTGGGAGAGGAAAGTTGACTGTAGGTGGAGGTGCTAGGAGTCAGAGATTAAAAAAACTGGATTTAGGTGTATAAAGTTTAATAATTCCAGTGGCTGGATATACAATCCCTGAGCTAAAAATTGTGCTCAGGGCTGAAGATATAAATTAAAGAGTCATCATTAAATTATATAAATTTAGATGGTATATAAAGCCATGGGAATGGATGATTACTAAAAATTATGACAAAAATAACATGTACGAAGTACATATAATGATCCAAGATCTGTTCTAAGCACTTTAGGTGTAATTAACCCTCTTAATTCTCTTAGCAGTCCTATGAAATAGGTATTTTTAATAAAGACACTGAGCCACAGAATGGTTAAGTAAACCTCCCAAAATTGCATAGCTAAGAAATGACAAGTCTGTGATTTGAACTAAGGAATTCTGGCTCTGGAGTCCATGATCTTAAGAGAGGAGAATAGAGGCTTGAGATGTCAGGAACTCTGACATTTGGAGGATCACTTATGGAGGAGGAGACAGCAAAGGATGCTGAAACAAAGCAATGAGAGAGATGGGAGGAAAAACAGGAGAATATGGTTTAACTTCACCCTGGAGACAATAGTCCTTCGAGAAGCAGGAAATGTATTAAATGCTGCTAAGCAGGCAAGCAAAATAAGGATAGCAAAGTGTTTGTATCAGCTATGGCTCTTTGATGGTAAACAGCGGAAACCTAGCCTGGTTAACAGAAGGGATTTAAAAAAAAAAAAAGAGTCCCTGGAAGGATATATAACAGCTCAAAGAATTGAATGAAAACATGAGAAAGAGGCCTTGCAAGAGAGAAGACCCTTGGAGGCTCCAGGTATCTGCTTAGGAGTAAACCAGTAGTGAGGGGCACTATATTTATTGGATACCAACGTCATCTTGTGTCAAACACTTCTCATCCTTTATGCTGTAGCCAAGCGGGGCTCCTTTCAATTTCTTGACCACATACTCTTTACAGAGAAATAAACAAATTCTGACACTTTCAGGAGGAAACCTGGAGGCAGGGTCTAAGCCTTTGGCTGTGGGTGAGAGAAAGAGTCAGGAGCATACAATGCCACCTTGCCCTTGAACTACCTTCTTCTTTTATCCCATTGTTGTAATTTCCTAGAACTTCCTCTAACACCTTTTCCTCATGGTATGGTCTAAACAACAGTGATGTCTACAAGTTATTTATTTATTTTACATTATTGAGAAAAGAATCACTTTGGAGAAGAGCTCTGGCTCATCCTTACCTCAGGGTCTTTGCACATGTTTTTTTTCTAGGACACACTTTCCCTGCTCTTCAGCATGGCTCCTTCTCATGCTTTCAATCTCATCTTAATATTGCCTTCCTGGATCACATGTCCAAGTAGGCCAAACCCCCACTCTTGAATACATTCTGTCACTGCACCCAGCTTGTTTCTTTCCTGGCATTTATCACCATTTGTAATAATACATTTATTTGTTCGTTATTTTGTTTTCAGTCTGACTTCCCATCAGATAAGACATTAATAGGCCAGGCCACTGATGTTTGACTTGCCCACATACACCCAGTATCTAATACTTTTCCTGACACATAGATACTTGTTGCTTGAATAAATAAATATGTTCGAGACACTTCAGACAGCTCCCTCTATAACCATGAGCAGGGCCTGGGGCTTTCTGTGAAGGGCTCCTGTGATTATATCCAGCCTCAAGGAATTTCTCCTGGCTCCAGCTCTGACTTAAGTACCTGGTTGATCTGATCTTGTGTCTCTTTTCTCCATCTTGATTCTTCATCCCGGTTTCTGTTCCACCTTTTCAGGCAAATTATTTGTGAGGTCTAGAGTCTAGATCCCCTCATGAGCTATCTGCATGGTATTCCTGAATTCTAAGACCTGCAGCTCTATGCAGGCCAACCCTTACCATACACTCATTTTAGGTGTAATTGTCTGACCATACTTGTCTGGGGGAAAGTTTGGAACAAAGAGTTACACAGACGAAAGAAACAATGCCTCTCTGCCTTCAAATCGTTTAAAGCTAGTTAATTACAAAACACTACTGTTGGACTCACTGAAGTAAAAATGAGCATAGAGTTTATAAATATGTCTTAAGAGCCCTAAGAAATACTTCAGAAGCACTATCCATGAGCATAATAGCCTCACTGTAAGTGAATGGGATAAGAGGCTATCAACTTAAAGAAAAGAGTTAATATTTGAGTCAATCTGATCAACTAATCAAACTATAAGTTATTTTTCATAAATGATCAATTGACATAACCCAAATACCAAGTTAGCAAAATGGATAGAAATATATTAGCTAGATAGGTGTCATCAAGCGAACTCCATCTCATGGCAACCCTATGTACCACAGAACAAAACGTTCTCCAGTCCTGAGTCATCCTGATGATCACCGACATGTTTGAGTCCATTGTTGCAGCCATTGTGCCATCCATCTCACCAACGGTCTCCCTCGCCCTTCTTGGCCCTCTACTTCACCAAATATGATGTTCTCCTTTAGAGACTGATCCCTCCTGATGGCATGTCCAAAGAGAGCATATTAGACAACGTTCTGTTGTGATCCATAAGCCTCGGTTAACAAAGAAAAACGTTTAGAGTGAGCAAAAATATCACCTATCAAATCCTTCATGCTAAAGGATTTTTTTTGGCATTCAAATAGGTCAGTAAAAAAATTAAAAGAAAAACAAAAACAAAACATTTTTTCCAATGTGACTTTTAAAACACTGTAGTTAGGCCAATATACTATTTAATTTCTCCTTTTATTTTTAATACATTGCCTATCTATCTTCAAATAATTCCAAAGGAAACTTGCAAACTACATATGCATACTATGAGCAATAAAATATACATTATAATTACACAACATTTAAAAGGAGAGACTAATGCTTACTAAAAATGTAAGCAATGAGAGTTACTGCTATTTGGCGTCACATTTTGTTCTTACCTTTCAGAAGACAAATATTCAGCTCTTCTTTTTTTTTTTCTTATATTTTATTGTACTTCAGGTGAAGGCTTACAGAACAAATAGTTTCTCATGGAACAGTAGTACACATGTTGTTTTATGACATTGGTTAACAACCCCACAACATATTAACCCTCTAAATTCTCAACTTTTTTTT
>NW_004443970.1:14822096-14853393 GCF_000243295.1 Trichechus manatus latirostris
GTTCTTTATCTCTTCATTTGATGTTTTAGGGTTTCAGGATTGTTGTATTCTCTGTCTGGCTTAGTTTTTCAGATCTTTGCTGTAGAGGGACTGCGTGGTGCTTCTGCCTAGAGCGCCACTTTGCTGGAACTCATAGTCAGCTTTTCTTGTACTGGCTTTGTGCAAATGGGCCAATGTCATTTTTTCCTATTTTTTATTCTTTTAGATCCTCCAAGTGTAGCTTCTGGTTGTATCATGTCAGCTTTAGGGAGTTATCTAGTTATTTAGTCTTTCTATCTTTCTAAATTATCCCAGTTCTTTTCCCATTTGCATTTTGTTGAAACATCTTGGGTGAGGAAGAACAAAAATTAATGTAAGCAGTAGCTTAATACCTTATCACCAAGAAAGCAAATAGTATAAGTTTGCAGTAAAAATCCAAGTTGAATCTTCTTACCACAAATGTGGTCCAGTGCATAATTCTTCATGAATATATACATATATATAACTAAACATTATTTGAAATAAATACATTTCAAGAAAGGATATGATTAGTTTCTTTGTAGTTTATTGTCACAGATTATGATCTGTAATTATTTTAGACATCTGAGTCCCCATATGTCATCTACAGGGGCTAGGAATAGGGTGGGTGGGAGTAGGCAATAATGTTCTTCATGGAACTAATGGTAGATTAAATACATTTTAATATACCATACAAACTGAGCAATTGACTGCTTGTCAGCAACAGAATCAAGGCACCACGTAATCTGTGCAATGAAGGGAAAGCTAATTATGCCTACTTGGTTTCTTCTGAAACTCCACATAATACCCCATATTAGTTCCCTAATGGAGGGCAAGCCTATTACTGAACACAATTTATATTATCATTAATAAGTGCAGTTGATTTATCCGGCAGATTACATTGATTGAAAACAGAATGGGAGCATATAGCTAGTTAACCACCAGGTTTCTCTAATTAATTAGTGTTTTATGTGACTAGAATAATCTTCAGCTGATCATTGTGATCTGCGAGAGGTGGATGAACCTGATGTTCAAGTAGTTCTATCTCCTGCAGTGTACAACTGCCCATGTGCTGCCTTCTGATAAACATCACGAGTCCTGGATGTAGGGAGTGTGTGTGGGTCACTGCAAAGGGTGGAGACTTAACAGCCATTTTATCCTAGTCATGGTAACCTGCCCCCACATGTCTGTCAGTTTGCCATATTGAGGGGGCTTACCTGTTGCTGTGATGCTGGAAGCTATGTCACCTCTATTCAGACACCAGCAGGGTCACCCATGGTGGACAGGTTTCAGCTGAGCTTCTAGACTAAGATAGACTAGGAAGAAGGACCCGGCAGTCTACTTCTGAAAAGAATTAGCCAGTGAAAACCTTATGAATAGCAGTGGATCATTGTCTGATACAGTGCTGGAAGATGAGCCCCCCCGAGGTTGGAAGGCAGTCAAAAGACGACTGAGGAAGAGCTGCCTCCTCAAAGTAGAGTCGATCTTAATGACATGGATGGAGTCAAGCTTTCAGGACCTTCATTTGCTGATGTGGCACGACTCAAAATGAGAAGAAAGAGCAGCAAACATCCATTAGTAATTGGAATGTGGAATGTACAAAGTATGAATCTAGGAAAATCAGAAATCATCAAAAATGAAACGAAACACATAAACATCGATATCCTAGGCATTAGTGGCTGGAAATGGATTGGTATTGGCCATTTTTGAATTGGACACTCATATGGTCTACTATGCCGGGAATGACAACTTGAAGAGGAATGGTGTTGCATTCATTGTCAAAAAGAACATTTCAAGATATATCCTGAAGTACAATGCTGTCAGTGATTGGATAATATCCATACACCTACAAGGAAGACCAGTTAATACGACTATTACTCAAATTTACGTACCAACCACTAAGACCAAAGATGAAGAAATTGAAGATTTTTACCAGTTTCTGCAGCCTGAAATTGATTGAACATGTAATCAGGATGCATTGCTAATTACTGGTGATTGGAATGTGAAAGTTGGAAACAAAGAAGGATTGGTAGTTGGAAAATATGGCCTTGGTGATTGAAACAATGCCAGAGATGGCATGATAGAATTTTGCAAGACCAATGACTTCTTCATTGCAAACACCTTTTCTTACCAACATAAACAGAGACTATACACATGGACCTCACCAGACTGAATACACAGGAATCAAATCAACCACATCTGTGGAAAGAGACTATGGAAAAGCTCAATATCATCAGTCAGAACAAGGCCAGGGGCCGACTGCTGAACAGACCATCAATTGCTCATATGCGAGTTCAAGTTGAAACTGAAGAAAATTAGAACAAGTCCAAGACAGACAAAGTATGACCTTGAATATATCCCACCTGAACTTAGAGGCCATCTCAAGAATAAATTTGACCCGTTGACACTAATGACCAAAGACCAGATGAGTTGTAGAATGACATCAAGGACATCATACATGAGGAAAGCAAGAGGTCATTAAAAGACAGGAAAGAAAGAAAAGACCAAAGAGATGTCAGAAGAGACTCTGAAACTTGCTCTTGAACGTTGAGTGGCTAAAGCGAAAGGAAGAGATGATGAAGTAAAACAACTGAACAGAAGATTCCAAAGGGCAGCTTGAAAAGACTAAGTAAAAGTATTATGATGACATGTGCAAAAAGCTGGAGATAGAAAACCAAAAGTGAAGAACACACTGGACATTTCTCAGGCTGAAAGAACTGCAGAAAAAAATTCAAGCCTTGAGTTGTAATAGTGAAGGATTCTATGGGGAAAATATTAAACGATGCAGGAAGCATCAAAAGAAGATGGAAGGAATACACAGAATCATTATACCAAAAATAGTTGGTCGACATTCAGCCATTTCAAGAGATAACATATGATCAGGAATCAATGGTACTGAAGGAAGAACTCCAACCTGCACTGAAGGCATTGGCAAAAAACAAGGCTCCAGGAATTGATGAAATATCAATTGAGATGTTTCAACAAATGGATGCAGCGCTGAAAATGCTCACTTGTCTACGCCAAGAAATTTGGCTGACAGCTACCTCGCCAACTGACTAGAAGAGATCCATATTTATGCCTATTCCCAAGAAAGGTGATCCAACTGAATGTGGAAATTATCGAACAATCTCATTAATATCACACGCAAGTAAAATTTTGCTGAAGATCATTCAAAAGCAGCTCCAGCAGTATGTTGACAGGGAACTGCCAGAAATTCAGGCCAGATTCAGAAGAGGACATGGAACCAGGGATATCATTGCTGATGTCAGATGGATCCTGGCTGAAAGCAGACAATACCAGAAAGATGTTTACCTGTGTTTTATTGACTATGCAAAGGCGTTCGACTGTGTGGATCATAACAAATTATGGATAACAGTGTGAAGAATGGGAATTCCAGAACACTTAATTGTGCTCATGAGGAACATGTACATAGATCAAGAGGCAGTTGTTTGGGCAGAACAAGAGGATACTGCATGGATTAAAGTCAGGAAACGTGTGCATCAGGGTTGTATCCTTTCACCGTATTTATTCAATCTGTATGCTGAGCAAATAATCCGAGAAGTTGGACTATATGAAGAAGAACGGGGCATCAGGATCGGAGGAAGACTCGTTAACAGCCTGCATTATGCAGATGAAACAACCTTGCTTGCTGAAAGTGAAGAGGAATTGAAGCACTTATTGATGAAGATCAAAGACCACAGCCTTCAGTATGGATTACACCTCAACATAAAGGAAACAAAAATCCTCACAACTGGACCAATAAGCAACATCATTATAAATGGAGAAAAGATTGAAGTTGTGAAGGATTTCATTTTACTTGGACCCACAACCAACACCCATGGAAGCAGCAGTTAAGAAACCAAAAGACACATTGCACTGGGCAAATCAGCTGCAAAAGATGTCTTTAAAGTGTTGAAAAACAAAGATGTCACCTTGAAGACCAAGGTGCACCTGACCCAAGCCATGGTACTTTCTATCGCATTATATGCATGGGAAAGCTGGACAATGAATAAGGAAGACTGTCTTAGTCATCTAGTGCTGCTATAACAGAAATACCACAAGTAAATGGCTTCAACAAGAGAAACTAATTTCTTCACAGTAAAGTAGGCTAAAAGTCCAAATTCAGGGTGTCAGCTCCAGGGGAGGTCTTTCTCTCTCTATTGGCCTTCTCATCAATGTTGCCCCAGACTAGGAGCTTCTCGGCACAAGGATCCTGGGTCCAAAGGACAGGCTCTGCTCCTGACTGCTTTCTTGGTGGTATGAGGTCCCCCTGTCTCTCTGCTCACTTCTCTCTTTTATATCTCAAAAGATTGCCTCAGTACACAATCCAATCTTGTAGATTGAGTACTGCCTTACTAACAAAACTGCCACTCATCCTCCCTCATTAACATCATAGAGGAAGAATTTACAACATATAGGAAAATCACACATTACAGGGAATCGTGGCCCACCCAAATTGATACACACATTTTTGGGGGGACATAATTCAATCCATGACAAAGACAGAAGAATTGATGCCTTTGAATTGTGGTGTTGGTGAAGAATATTGAATATACCATGGACTGCCAAAAGAATGAACAGATCTGTGTTGGAAGTACAACCAGAATGTTCCTTAGAAGCAAGGATAGCAAGACTATGTCTTACATACTTTGAACATGTTGTCAGGAGGGATCAGTCCCTGGAGAAGGACACAATGCTTGGTAAAGGGTCAGCAAAGATGGAAGATGGATTGACACAGTGGTTGCAACAATGGGCTCAAGCATAACAAAGATTGTGAGCATGGCACAGGACCAGGCTGTGTTTTGTTCTGTGGTGCATAGGGTCACTATGAGTCAGAACCAACTCAGCGGCACCTAACAAGAACGTGTTACCCTGGGAAACTTCCCTGGACCTCATCTTCCTTATTTTTAAGTGGAGTAATATCATCAGACTCAGTAACGGAAAGGGGTTTAAAAGAAATAATGTATAACTGATGGTGTTTATATGTGGTAGATATTGATGCTGAATTCCTGAGCCACTCTATTGAATAGGTCCAATACAAACAAATATATGCCATGCTTACACCCTTTGTGTTTTGTAGTAGAGGTAAACTATACAGTTAGATCTCTTTTAGGATACTTTTGAGATTAACTAATCCATCCTCTCCGTATTTTACAAGAGGCAAATACTGAAGTCCTGACTTATGGTTGGTTATTTGTCCTACAGTCAAATGACAGTGTCTGCCTACTTTGCCTTTAGACCATGTCTTCTGCCCCTCAGTTCAGAATTCTTTCTGCTACAGTACTCTGCCTCCAGAATTCTAAGGCACTTTGCCCATACCATATAACAAATCATGAAATCTTCAACCAACAAATCACGCATATTTATTGAGTTTCTGCAGGATGTGTAAGTGTAATAAACATTTTACTGGTGTTGTTCTTGTTGATTGCTATTGAGTTGGCTCCAACTCATGGCAACCTTAGGTATAACAGAATGAAACCTTGTCCAGTCCTGTCCCATCTTCATGATTGTTGGTATGTTTAAGTCCATTGTTGTGGCTACTGTGTCAATCCATCTCACTGAGGGTTTCTTTGTTTTCACTGACTGCTATCAAAGATGATGTCCTTTTCTAGAGTGTAATCTTTCCTGATGACAAACCTAAAGCAAGTGTGTGGAAGTCTTGCTATCCACCCTTCTGAGACGGATATTAAGCAAACATATGTGATTCTTACTCTTAGGAAGTAAATGGACCTGGTAACTTGATTTATCTATTTTTTTATATTTCATCCACTGCTATAGAGTCTGGGCAATCTGTTGCATGCAGGACATTTTTTGACAAAGTAATCATAGCTGTCAAAAGGTTTAGAAACTTCTCCAAAATTATGTAGATAGTAGTAGCTGCAACAGCATTATAACAGACACATGAGTTCCCATTTCAAAATTCCAGCCTAGTATCCTAATAAGAACAAAGAGACTGTCTTAAAAGAGAGAGAGAAATTCAAATATTAACCAAAAAAATCTTGACCTTTGTCTTAGTTATCTAGTGCTGCTATAACAGAAATACCACCAGTGGATGGCTTTAACAAGGAGAAATTTATTCTTTCACAGTCTAGGAGGTTAAAAGTCCAAATTCAGGGTGCCAGCTCCAGGGCAAGGCTTTCTCTCTCTGTCGGCTCTAGGGGAAGGTCCTTGTCATAAATCTTACCCTGGTTTAGGAGCTTCTCAGCCCAGGCATCCCAGGTACAAAGGATGTGCTCCCTTCCTGGTTCTTCATTCTTGGTGGCATGAGGTCCCCCTGTCTCTCTGCTCGCTTCTCTCTTTTGTATCTTGAAAGAAATTCACTCAAAATACAATCTAATCTTGTAGATTGAGTCCTGCCTGATTAACATAACTGCCTCTAATCCTGCCTCATTAACATCATAGAGGTAGGATTTACAACACATAGGAAGATCACATCAGATGACAAAATGGTGGACCATCACACAGTACTGGGAATCATGGCCTAGCCAAGTTGACACACTATTTTGGCAGACATAATTCAATCCGTAACAAGCTTAAATAAAAGGAATTTTTAGTTCTTTGCATATGACAACTAGATAGGCATATTGGAGTTGATATTTATTATGCAGGTACCATATGAAGTGCCAGATTACAAGTGAAGGAGTTTATAAGATAGGGTAGCAGCCTAACATAGGAATTAAGAGCATAGTATCTGGGGTTAGGCTGTCAGGTTTCAAATCCTGGTGCTGATACTTCTTACTCATGAACTTGGGGACATTATTTAGCCTCTCTCTTTCTCAGTTCCTTATTCAGAAATGACTCTGAACTTTTTGGTCCAAGGAATAAGAATGGATTGACATTACCTGGGATGAGGAAGACTGAAGGAGGACCTTCACGAGTTCCATTTGTTTGAGGTTTTAGACAGCTAAGGAGAGTTAGGGAGTAGGTGTTAGCATATATATGTCTAGAGTTCAGGGAAGAGGATCAGGCTGGGAAATAAATATTGGTGACATCAATATCTAAATCATATTTATCACCATGAGACTGGATGAGATCACCAAGGGAAAGAGCACAGATATAGCTAGATTTATGTTATGTTAGATTTATGTTTCAAATATCACTCTGACAGAGCATAAACAATAGATTTGAGGAGTGAAAGCAGATGCTGATAGACCAGCCTGAAACCTGATACAGTAGTTCAAGTTTGAGATTAGCAAGTATTTTAAACCACAGCAGTAACCATAGTCATAACAAAAAATGAATTGTAACTAAGCATATAATCCCAGTTAAAATAAAATTATAACACAAACATTACCAGGGCCAGGACCCAATATCTTAGTTTTGCAGTCTAGAGGTACAGAAGGCAGAGACTACTTTGTCTCTTGGAATTTGTGCTGCTAGCCCCATCGAGTCATTTCCAACTCATGGCAACCCCATGTGTGTCAGAGTAGAACTGCACTCCATTGAGTTTTTTAACAGCTGATTTTTCAGAAGTAGATTGTCCTTCTTTTGAGGCATCCCTGAGTGAACTAAACTTCCAACCTTTCAGTTAGCAGCTGGGTGTGTTAACTTTTACATCACCCAGGGACTCAAATAATTTTTAAAAAACCAAACCGTTGCCATCAAGTTGATTCCAACTCATAGCAACCTCATAGGACAGAGTAGAATCTTTATAGAAGCAGACTGCCATATCTTTCTCCCAGGAGCATCTGGTGGGTTCAAACCGACAACCTTCCAGTTAACAACCAAGCACTAAACCACTGTGCCACTGTTGTCATTGTTGTTGTTAGGTGACATCAAGTAGATTCCAATTCATAGCAACCCTATGTACAACAGAAGGAAATACTTCCCAGTCCTGTGCCATCCTCACAATAGTTGTTATACTTGAGCCCATTGTTGCAGCCACTGTGTCAATCCATCTCGTTGAAGGTCTTCCTCTTTTTTGCTGATCCTCAACTTTACCAAGCCTGATGTCCCGCTCCAGGGACTGATCCCTCCTGATAACATGTCCAAATTATGTGAGATGCAGTCTCAGCATCCTTACTTTTAAGGAGCATTCTGGCTGCACTTCTTCCAGGACAGATTTGTTCTTTCTTTTGGTAGTCCACAGTATATTCAATATTCTTTACCAACACCACAATGCAAAGATGTCAATTCTTCTTCGGTCTTCCTTATTCCTCGTCCAGCTTTTGCATGCATATGAGATGATTGAAAACACCATGGCTTGGGTCAGGTGCACCTTAGTCTTCAAGGTGACATCTTTGCTTATTGACACCTTAAAGAGGTCTTTTTCAGCCGATTTGCCCAGTGCAATGCGTCTTTTGATTTCTTGACTGCTGCCTCCATGGGTGTTGATTGTGGATCCAAGTAAAATGAAATCCTTGACAACCTCAATCTTTTCTCCATTTATCATGATGTTATGTGTCACTAGGGCAACTTATAAAATAATTAGCACATGATAAATACCAAAAAGTATTTGTCTTCTTATTATTCTGGAACATTTAATATGATAGTGTTCATGAAAGTGACATTGATCGCGTTCTTTAATTCTGAATCTTAATTTGAATAGAGGAAACAATCCCACTTTGTAGTTTGAATTGAATTTAATTCCCCGGGGGGTGAACTTAAGTCTATGGGGTTAATGATGAAATTTTGAGGAAAAAACTAGTGAGTTCTTCCAGGTGGGAAAGCAACCAGTTCCCTCGTTACTGTGTTACAGCTGTTCCTTTACTCAGGCTCTGAGCTTCCCCTCTCCCACTTTGGGGGACAACCTTGAAAACAGACCTAAGCACTTGAAGAAGCTATGCTCTCGTTAGACAGCCACTTATGTCAGAAGGATTTCAGCCCCCAAGAAGTCCCCGGAGGGCTGGCACAGTTATAAGAGCTGAGCCAATCAATCCACTGACAAGTCACACCAAGAACTAGAGTCTAGAGTCAGCTTCTCCTAAAGAAGATTGTTTTTTTCTTCTCATAATCTGTGGTGGGAGTGTATCATATTTGTTTATTGGAATATTCGGTGCGTGTTTGTTTCTTAGACTATCATTTTGGGTTAAAAACACTGGAACAGATGCCAACTCCCAGCATTCTAGCATTGATATTAATAGGATGTCTTTTCTGAGGATTTCCCTTTTAGTTAAACTACATACTTAGCTATTTGACCTTTGACATATCATTTTAGCCCAAGTGAACCTCAGATTCTCAATCTCTAAAAGTAGGTGAATAATGTCTCACATGAGTCATTTTGATCATTACAAATCATATTCATAAAGAATCTTGTACAGTGGAAGCCATGTAACTTGGGTCAGACAAATGGTAGTCATCAATCCATGGTGCTCAATAATGGTAGACATCATTTATTTTTCAGTTAATCCCATGAACATTAACTCATCATGAATACATGAGCATGAATTTAAAGAATAATTTCTTATTTTTCTTGAAATTTCAGATCATTGGTTTTCTACCATTTGGGGGGACTCGGCCTTTACAGCTGCTCCTTTAGTTATCACCCACTCTCTCCATTGCCCCACACCAACCCCCATAAGGAGTTTTTTGGGTCAAGAAAGAAAAACTCTTCAAAGACAATATCTGATTTTATAGCAAATACAATAATTTGGTCTTGTATTTTAAAATCTACAGTAATTGCATGGTCATGTTTATAGGTTTATGTAAATATTTATCCTCAGGATTACTTGTATTAAAATTCCAGCCAAGAATGTAAAGCTGTGTAGTCTTTTATGAATTCCTCTACCTCTCCTAGCCATTGGCTGAGCCTTAGTGACATTATTCTATCAGCAGAAAGATTCCCTTGTTTAATGGTGTCTGTTCATGTTTGGCATGAATAAAATATTGACTTGTTTTCTTCTTCATTAAAATTCCTTTGAATTTCTCTAAATAACTACTGTCTACAAAATTCACCTGAACGTCAAAGCATGAATTTTTGTTGCTGCAGAGAAATGTTTGGACAATCTGATATCATAGTCCCCTAGGACAACACAAATTCAGCTTCAAAGAGAAACAAAAAATGGCTGACTGAGCCCCAGAGCTGACTGTTTCATGAGAAAAAGAGGAAACTCATTCCAGAGTCCCAATTATTAGGTATATGCCTCCCTCTAAAATATCCAAATGGTTTATACAACCTCCACAGCCCTTTCAGTTTTGTTTCAAACTTTTAAGTAGAGAAAAACTCCAGTTATTTTCAAAAGGCAAAATCTGCCCTTCCTGGGTGCAAAACTACTGAGTTACTAAGTCCTCAGGATGAGAGAACTGATACAGGGTTTTCAATTCTTCATCTGAGACATAGTCAGTCTCCTTTGGAAACATTTTTCCCAATTCAATACACTAGAAACTCGTAATACAGAGTTATTCTTTGCAACCAGACACCTGCCAGGGATAAGGAGATCTTATGTAATATTCCATGTCGACTGCAGAGGGCTTCTGACTTGCCCTGTATCTGTTTCCTACAGAGTTTGCTTTGCTGGGAAGTGTCCCCAGTGGCCTTGGCTTCTTTGCAAGCCACAGCTCTTATGAGGAGACAGTTTCTCCCTAAAACATTGTCCCCAGCTTCTGGAAAAGACCATATGAAAGTTCAATTGTACAGCATCTTGAGAAAGGATCTGCCTTCTACTCAAAGATTTCAAAGAGCATTGCACAGAGAGTTTCTGGAGCAGAATTATCCTTATTGGCCAGAAGAGTGTGATTTAAGAAAGGCAAGCTGGAAACCTTAGGAAAGTTATTTCACCTCTCAATTTTTCACACATCTCAGTACTAAAATGTTGAAAGGATGCCTCATTCACAATATCGTTGTATTTTTAAAGAGATTTCATAAGCCCTGCCATGCAATTGCTGGTTATTGTTTTTATCATTAATATTGATAAAAATAAATAAATAGTTGCCATTGAATGATGTCAAACATCTCATATGTTAGATAGCCTTTGGTGAAAACTTTGAGGTTTTCAGGAAGTCAGTAGCTCAATTCCTTTCACAGGTGGGTGTACTTTAACAGAGGGATTCCAGGGTTAACTGCCAGCTGAGGTAAGGATCTGTGGGCTTCAAGCTTGTTGTTCTTGTTGTGGCAACTTTATGTACAACAGAACAAAACATGGCCAGGACCTGCACCATACTCAATTTTTGGTATGTTTGAGCCCATTGTTGTAGCTTTTGTGTTAATCCATCTCGTGGAGGGTTTCTCTAGTTTTCACTGACCCCCTACTTTACCAAACAGGATGTCCTTTTCTATGATTGGTCTTTCCTGATGATGTGTCTAAAGTAAGCAAGATGAAGTCTCACCATCCCGACTTCTAGGGAACATTCTGGAGCTAGGGTATAATATACCAATAACATAGTAGCAAGGGGAAAACTTGGATTGTGAACATTATTTTGTAACTTACTAGTTTTATTACCTAGGTCACAGAGTTTACCTTTTTGACATCAGTTACCCCTATAGCAAAATCTGAGTAATAATACAGTACTTTACAAGCCTGAAGGAGTCCTGGTGGCACACTTGTTAAAGCTCTTGCCTGCTAACTGAGAGGTCAGCAGTTCAAACCCACCGTGGGAGAAAGATGTGGCAGTCTGCTTCCCTAAAGATTTACAGCCTTGGAAACCCTATGGGGCACTTCTACTCTGTCCTATAGGGTCACTGTGATTCAGAGTGGACACAATGGCAGTGGATTTGGTTTGGTTTTAGTTTTACAAGCCTGAAGGTTGAGACAATGCCTTCCCTCCCACGCACAGTGGTTGATGCATCAAATGCGCTCTGGAAATGGCAGCTGCCATCATGCTTGGAAATGATAGGTATCATTCATTTTTCAGCTAATTCTTCGAACATCAATCCATCAGTGAATGTATAAACATATATTAAGATGGCATTTCCCATTTTTCTTCATGATTCAGATGATTGATGTTCTTACAATTTTGAGAATTAGTTATCAGCTACTAAATTTGAATGCAAAGATAGGCTTGTATAGGAGACATTCTAAAGTGATGATAATGATAATGTTAACTATTATTTATTTAAAACCTATTGTTTGGTCAAGACTATGTGGATTCAAGGAATTTAAGCTAGTTTCAGCAAAAAAAGAAAAAAATGATTAGACGGATAAGGGATATTTCTTGGAATCCAAAAGCAGAAACTACAACTAAATGTCAGGAGGGATCAAGACCCCAAATTTTTGGAAAATGGTTAGAAATGGAGATTCCTGTTTCTGGAGCCATAGTGTGTCTGCTTTGTCTGTGCCTCTGAGCCCATGAGTGAGAAATGATTATCCCAGTCGGTCCTACAACTCCTCTTTCTTCAAACACTGAAAGATATGACTAGTGTCTCTGATTTGCAAATCAAGACATCTCAGTGAGAAAAGCTAGTTGGATAATCTTGTATTAGGTGTCCTCCCCTGGTCCAGTGGGTGATGGAGATCAAGAAAAGGTCAATAGTTACAAACAGTGCTGCAGAGGCCCTTGATTGTGAATTGGGGAGGAAGGGGGGAACAAGCACAGTGTTGAGTTAATTTGTCCCAGGTTGATAACCAAATAGGAGGTCGTCTTAGTGTTGATCTCTAAAGAAGCAAAACCAGTGAAGCATATATATATGAATCTATAGAGAGAGATTCACTGCAAGGAAATAGCTCATACAATTGCAGGGGCTGGCATGTCCCAAATCCATGGGTCAGGTGGCAGGCTGAAGGCTTCTGCTGATCTATGTCCCAAGAACAGGAGGTCAGGCAACCAGAAGCATGCAGGATCAAGAGAGAGTGACCTTTGCTAAAACATCCATTTATATAGCAGAGGCAGGCCCCTACTCCCAAAGAAACTCCCCTTCCAATTGATTGGCTGCTCACATCCAATCACAAAATGGAAAGTGATTACTTAGTGACTGCCAAACCACTGAGAATCATAGCCTAGCCAAGCTGACACATAGCATTAACTGTCACAGAGGTAGATCCGTGGATAAAACTATCTGGTAGCCAAGTTCATACTATTTCTTTGCACTTTGTTGCTCTCCAGTCAAAATGGTCTAAATCAGTGCTCCTTGGTGACTGAGGGCTGGGTTAGTAGATCACAGCAGTGAGGGACTCTGAAGCTGGAGCTTTATCTGAGAACCCAAATCTGGCACCACAAAAAAGATAGCAAGTACGTGAGAGGACCTTTGGGGGACACAGCAATTCCTTGTCTATTGTTTGAGGGAGCTTCAAGCCAGTCCTTTAGATCTTAGTGTGCAGTCAAATCACCAGATTCTATTTCAGTACTTCTAGGGTAGAGCCTGAGATCCTGCATTTTTAATAAGCTTATAGATGATGCCCATGCTGCTGGTTTTGTCCCAGAGCTACACTTTGTAGGGAGATGCTTTAAAGAAAAAAGTAGAGAAACTGAAGCAGCAAAGGGTCTTGCAGTTACCTGAACCTAACCCACAGCTGCACAGAAAGCTGGTAACTTGGCAAGCTCATGCCTCTGTGTTTGTGTTTCCACCCAGTTCCCATGACAAGATGAGTAACTACAACTCCAGTAGCTTGCTGGCCCGGCTAAATAAAGAGCATGTGCTGCTGGAAAAATTGTTGAATAATCAGTGGGTACTGCCGGCAGCCAATTTATTTGGAATTTGTCTTTGTAAGATACACAGGCTGTTCTGTGCCAGAATTCTTTTCGTTCTTCTTTAATCCAACTTTTGATAAACTGACTAGTACGCAATATGAGTGGACTTTTCCATGCATCTTACTGATTAAAAAAATATATATCTATAACACACTCAGAAGTCATAATTTGATATTTCTGGGGTGTGCATATGTCTATAAGCTTCTTTAGTGCTCCCTTTCCTGGCTTTGGCATGAGCTCAAGGCCTAATTACCACTTTGACAGTTACTGGTAAATTAAAATATGTTGTCCTTGACTGGTGCAAATGGTTAACATGTTTAGCTGGTAACCAAAGTTTGGTGGTTCAAGTCCACCCAGAGGCACCTTGGAAGAAAGTCCTGGTGATCTACTTCTGAAAAGTCACCCATTGAAAACCCTGTGGATCACAGTGCTACTCAGGCACACATGGGGCTGTCATGAGTCAGAAACGACTCAGCGACAATTGTTTCTTTTTTGTTGTTGTTGTTGTTTTGTTAAAAGATGTTAGGTACTCATTTTATCTCATTTTTATCTTCGCCAGAACCTAAGAGCCAGGTATTATTTTTACTCCCATTTTGTCGGTGATGAAACTGAGTCCACATAAGGTTGTATGTGGTGACCAAGCACTGGTTAATACTGATTTGCCTCCTTCATAGAAAATCACAGCCCTGCTCTTGCTCCCTCCATTGCCACTCTTGCCCCTTTTTTTTATAATATATTCCAGTACCCACATCTTCAACACCCACTTTCTCCTCTTTTGCATCTTCTTAGTGAGGTTGAAGAAGTCGCATGTTCTTTTGCTACCTTCCTTTGATTCATTTCATTAATCGTTTTTAATTTAGAGAGAATGGAGAGAGGAATTATGGAGATGTGGCAACAGATGAGGGCTTGAGCTAAAATTATGCACCACACATTTTGCAGGTAATAATGATTAATAGAGGATCTCTAGCGGCACAGTGGTTAAGTGCTCAGCTGCTAACCAAAAGGTCGGCAGTTCAAACTGACCATCTACACCAGGGGAGAACAATGTGGCAGTCTGCTTCCATAAACATTTACAGCCTTGGAAACACTATAGGCAAATTCTACTCTGTCCTATAGGGTCGCTATGAGTTGTAATCGACTTGACAGCAACAGGAATGATAAACAAGACAAGCTCCCTCACTATCTTCAGTATCTTCAATGGTAGATGCAGATATTTCACACATCTTCCAAGAACCCAAATCCCAGGATGTGTCTCCATTCCTCTCAGCAGATGACTTCCTCTTTTACTTTGATGAAAAGATGGAGACAAATTTTCCTTAGGTCAGTTAAGTATGTTTTGACTGAAAATATCAGAAAATGCAAATGATTGTTGATTAAACAATGCAGTACATAAATATCTCTCGAAACAAGAAATCAGAGGTAAGCAGTTCCAGAGATAACGCACTGCCTCCATGTTGTCATTAGACCCAGACTTCTACTCCTCCGCCCTTAGCATTTAACTTTTGGTCCTTAGGGTTCCATCTCATGCTGACAAGATGACCCCCACATTCAAGAGAGGAAACTCATTTATCATGGAGCAAAATAATTCCCATAAGTATCCACAGAAAATATATCCATAAGGTATATTTCGGCAAAACTTGGTCACTCACTATCCCCTAAATCCATGACTAGCAGAGGGGAATAGGATTGCCATTTTGAGTTTGGATCAATCATGGTTCATCCTCTGGGGCTTCAAGGAGCAACTCATTTTCCCTAAACACATCGCCACATGAGCAAAATTTACAAATTTGGCTTCTAAAAACTAAGGAAGAAGGTATAATATGACTACTGAATAGCAACCTACAGTGTCTAACTCATTTTGCTTCATCATTGCCTCTCTCCTCCTGCTGCTGCTTCTTCTCTGCCTCATGATTGCCATGTGGCACCATCCATTCTGTTCAGCTTTCCAGATTCCTCTTTTCCATGGACGGATTCTCCACCTCACCATCCCTCTTGGTCCTGTTTCCTCTTTCTCTTTGTCCTATCAATGATCATTTCTCCACTTTTCACCTTTTCTTTCCTTCATTCCTACAAATATATTCCAGTCACCTCTATAAAAAATTAATTTAAAAAAAAAGCAAAACAAAAATTAGCCTTTTCTTAGCCCTGTGATGCCTTCAAGCTGCTATCTTTTCACAAACATCTCCAAAAAAGTAATCAATGCTCTGTGCTTTCATTGTGTCATCACTCACTCATTACAACTCCCTAGAGTCTGGCTTCTGCATCTACCAGTGAAAAGAAAGTAGCACCACTAAACTCTTATCCAATGTAATGGTCTTTCTCTCAGGGTCCACCTTCTTCTGGGAACTTGCTCTTCCTTGGTCTCTAAAGCTCTGCAAAATTCTGTATCTCCCAGCCCCAGCCTGTCCACCCCAGCCAGTTCTCTGACTTCCCCATTTTTCTCTCATTTACTGAATCTTCTTCACTAGACTGTATGCAGCTTGAGGAAAGGGATCACATCTTATTCATCATTCTTACCTGCACAATACGTAGTGCTTAAATAACTCAAGCCCTCATCTGTTGCAAAATCTCATAACTGGTCTACTTGACTCCTCTCTCCCCCCTCTCCAAACCATCCTGTTACCAGAGTAATCCCTCTTAAAAAATAGAAATTTGATCAGATTAGTTCTTTATCTAAAAATACAAAGTCCTTTACTTTAAAATGCAAACTCCATATTGTGCCATTCAAGTCCCTTCACAAAACTATCCAAACCAATTTTCAAACTTGATGTCCTTCCGCTATATCTCTCCTCTGCACACACGCACATACACCTCCCCCCCCACACACGTAACAAACACACATCATCAGACACTGTTCTCAAAGAATAATCCATGTTCTATCTACATCAGAATCATCTGGATCACTTTTTAAAACTGAAATTCCTGGCCCACTCTCAAAACCAACAAAAACCCATTACTGTTGAGTCAATTCCAACTCATAGCAACCCTATAGGACAGAGTAGAACTGCCTCATAGGATTTCCTAGGCTGTAATCTTTACCAAAGCAGACTGCCACATCTTTCTCCCATGGATCAGCTGGTGGGTTTAAACTGCCAACCTTTTGGTTAGCAGCGGAGCACTTAACCACTGCACCAGGAAGGCCCCTTTGGCCCATGCTCAAGACCAACTTAATCAGAATCATTAGGATTGATCTGAACTTGATATGTATATTTTTAACACGTTTACCAGGCAATTCTAAGTACACAGTGAAGTTTGAAGCCATAGCCTTATAGCATACTTAATAAGTAAAAATTAACATAAGTAAGTATGAATACCACTTTTTCACTTGCTAAGCATTTATTAAATCCATTTAATAACTGTGTGCATACGTGGTTTTTTGTTTTTAGTTTTTCCTCTATGGGAATAGGACAAAGAAGTCTCTAAGGAAGGATCGGAAATTGGGCCAAATATCTCCAGGTCAGACAGTTTTACTTTTAAAAAGTTTTCCTATTGACAACTTAACTCCCCTGACCAACACTTCTGCCTGATTGCTTTGACTAGCTCTAAACAAAGTGTACTAGATTACTTGCTTTCCCATATGGGTTTTTGGGAAATGATAGAGTTTGAATACTAACTCTTGAGAAGAAGCTGTGGCTCGTGTTCTGCTTTTCTTCTGTAAATGAAGAGAAGTTCATCCTTAGTAGTTGCCTAGGTGGCATCAGTGATGACACTGGCCACAGATGGACATCTTGATGTACTCCCCAAATGTGTTGCATTTATTTTCTTCATCCACTTTTTAATGGATTGAATTGTGTCTCTCAAAAATACGTGTTGAAGCCTTAACCTCAAATACCCATGAATGTGATCTTATTTGTAAACAGGATCTTTGAAGATATTATCAGTTAACTTGAGGTCATATTTGGAGAAGAAAAACCAAAAACCAAACCTGTTGCCATCAAGTCGGTTCTAACTCATAGCAACCCTATAGGTCAGAGTAGAACTGCCCCATAGGGTTTCCAAGAAGTAGCTGGTGGATTTGAACTGCCAACCTTTTGGTTAGCAGCTAAGCTCTTAACCACTACGCCACCAAGGCTCCGTATTGGAGTAGAATGGGTCTTAATCCAATATGAGTGGTGCCCTTATAAAAGAGGCAAAGAGACACACAGAGGGAAGAATGCCATGTGATGTTGCAGCTGCAAGCCAAGAAATAACTGGAGCTACCAGAAGTTGGCACAGTGGTTAAGAGCTACGGCTGCTAACCAAAAGGTCAGCAGTTTGAATACACTAGCCACTCCTTAGAAACCCTACGGGGCAATTCTGTCCCATGGGTCACTATGAGCTGGAATCGACTCAATGGCAATGGATTTGGATTTTTGGACCAGAAGTTGGAGACACAAGAAAGGATCATCCCCTAGAGTCTTCGAAGAGAGCATGGCCCTGCCGACACCCTTAATTTGGACTCCTAGCCTACTGAACTGTGAGAAAATAAATTTCTGTTCTTGCAAGCCACTCAGTTGGTGGTACATTGTTACGGCAACCCTAGGAAACTAGTACGCATATGCATCATCCATCTCTACCAATGCCCAAGTTCCAGCACACTGACTTCCTATATTTCCGGACGAACCAAATGCTGTTGGAATTTAATAGGCATACAGCTGCATTTAATGAAAACATCCTAAGTTTTCAGTTGCAATTTTATTTGGAAGTTTTATGAAATTTTACAAAAGGCAAGACCAGAGCTTTCTAAAAAATAATTATCATTTCAAATGCTCACTATAAAAATTTGCCATTTTAATGGCAAATGACAATCTATCTTGTTCATTGTGATTGCTGGTTTTCTCACTGTTCTCCCTTCCCAGCTCCAACCCGTTCCATTCATCTTGTTGTGTCACATGTTGGTGACACAATATGTGTAGCCTTTCTGACTGAAGCTGATTGCTTCATTGTAAATGTTGTCAGAGTCAGTCAGGAAGATGATCAGAATTCCAGAATCCAACCACAGTTATTTTTCCTTTCTGTACAGACCTGGCTTTAGTCTCAGACAGTCTCTCCTGTCTTTCTTTTTTTCCTCTCTCTACTCTCCCATCCCCCTGCTTTCTCTCTTTTTCCATTGACTCATACAAATAAATCCACCACAACACATTGCCTTTGATATTGTCTCTGCCCTGGGGTCACAGAAAAAAAGAATCAAAATGAAAATAGAAATCAAATCAGATCCATAAACGGATGCCAAAGGGGATGATAAAATGAAGAACAAAGAGACTGATCCAAGCATCTCATTTTCTCCACAAAATGACTTTCAGTTTGAACAATGATTTGCTTTTGCAGTCTTTGTTCTCCAGTGACAACAGAAGTGAGGGAAATTGTTTCAAGTGATGAGCTGTCTACGCTGGGAGCTAGAGAGCCTTAGATTGGCCACAGTTGCCCAACAGGGAGGAATGTTCTTGAGTGCTGCAGATGGTCACAGACTCAGTGTGTTCACCTTGTCCTGGGTGAGTCATGCCGAGTTTACACAGGCTTGTGCCCAGAGGAGTTCTGCTGAAGAATTCTAAGTTCTCTGACTTTGCTTCTGAGTCCCTGGCCTAAATAGCAGGCTTTTCAGAATCTGGTAGGCAGTAGCCTTTGGGTATCTCACTTAGGAGTGATGGCTGGGTTTCAACCTGTTGCAGAGTAGGAGGATAAGAACAAACAGTTGTCCACAGACAGGCTCCTGAGATTAGCGGCAGCCGCACACCACGTCCATGGAGAAACCCAAAATGTGCAAGGTTCCATGCCACTGTGCCACCAGGGCTCCTGTCCGTTGAGAGAACATTTCATAAGAACTTGCAAGAGCAAGTTAATTTCCCAAATATTCCAAATGAAAGGAAAACAGGATACTGCACTCCGATTTCCGGAATGAAAGTGATTGACATCCATCCTAATAATGCATCAATGGCAGGGAAAAGTAAAGAAATATATTTGCCGGTATACTAGTTTCCTAGTACAGCTGTAACACAAATATCACAAGTGGGTGACTTTAAAGAACAGACATTTGTTGTTACAGTTCTGGAGGCTAAAAGTCCAAATCAGGATCTTGGCCATTAACAGCTGTTTTTAAAATCTAGCTGAATAACGCTTTCAGAATAAAGGTTTTGCCTGCAGAAGTGGAGGTGCGGGTGAGTTGCTTCAAATGGTGATCTCAAATCCTCTCTTAACTAGTTTACTTTATTAACTTTGGATGTGGACCTGTCTGGAGAACCCAGAGTATATTTGACCTTTAATGAATATTGGTAAAATGGTCAATCCATCCAGAGTATACAACTGCTACTTCTTTAAAAATTGGCAAGTTTTGTTTTCTCAGGATACTGCAAGAGGTGTGCTTGAGCTGTGGACATTCCTATTTCATCATATTAGCTAAAGAATCATAAAGTGTGACAAGCCAGGAAACTCTAGACAATTGTTGAAAACAAAAATTTGATTAATGAGTTAATTATAGTTTTTGTTGTTGTTAAGTGCTGTCCAGTTGGTTCCAACTCATGGCAACCCTATGTACAACAGAACAAAACACTGCCTGGTCTTGAACCATCCTCACAATCATTGTTATGCTTGAGCCCATCGTTGTAGCCACTGTGTCGATCCATCTCACTGAGGATCTTCCTCTTTTTCACTGACTCCCTATTATACTAAGCATGATGTCCTTCAGGGACTGGTCCCTCCTGATAACATGTCCAAATTATGTGAGATGAAGTCTCACCAACCTTGCTTCTAAGGAACATTCTGGCTGTGCTTCCTCCAAGACAGATTTGTTAGTTCTTCCGGCAGTCTGTGGTATATTCAATATTTTTTGCCAACACCATAATTCAAAGGCGTCAATTCTTCATCAGGCTTCCTTATTCATTGTTCAGCTTTCACATGCATATGAGTCCATTGAAAATACCATGGCTTGGGTCAGGTTCACCTTAGTCCTAAAAGTGGCATCTTTGCTTTTTAATACTTTAAAGAGGTCTTTTGCAGCAGATTTGCCCAATGCAGTGCATCTTTTGATTTCTGGAGTGCTGCTTCCATGAGTATTGATTGTGGATTCAAGTAAAATGAAATCCTTCACAACTTCAATATTTGCTCCATTTATCATGATTTGCTTATTGGTCCACTTGTGAGGATTTTTGTTTTCTTTATGTTGAGGTGAAATCCATACTGAAGGCTGTAGTCTTTGATCTTCATCAGTAAGTGCTTCAAGTCCTCTTCACTTTCAGCAAACAAGGTGTGTCATTTGCATATTGCAGTTTGTTAATGAATCTTCCTCCAATCCTGATGCCTCGTTCTTCTTCATATAGTCCAGCTTCTCAGATTATTTGCTTAGCATACAGACTGAATAAGTATGGTGAAAGGAGGCACACCTTTCCTGATTTTAAACCAAACAATATTCCCTTGTTCCGTTTGAACTACTGCTTCTTGGTCTATGTACAGGTTTCTCATGAGCACAATTAAGTGTAATTAAGTGTAATTTCCATTCTTTGCAATGTGATACGTAATTTGTTATAATCCACACAGTCAATTATAGTTAACAGAGTTTACTGAGCAATAAGCAGTTCAAGAACAGAAAGCCTCCAAGCCACAAGTGGCAAGGGGCTCTTTTAAGCATCCGATGTATAAGTATTTTAAAGGCAGCTAGGGGATTCCCAGTAGGGTAGTTACAATTATTGGGTTGTAGGTGTCTCCTACAGAGATGGTCTTACACAGTAGGAGTCTTGTTGTTACTAGTTTTATAAGTATACTTTTCTGTTGGGAATTGATAGAGTCTGGTATGGTGAGTCAGAAACATCCTTTAATGTCAAGTTGCTTTTCTGGGAAGCTTCCTACATTTAAAACACTTTGAAAACTCCCTGTTGTTCTGACAAGGTTTGTACCTGGCACAACTGGCCATTTTAATTTATTGTTCTCAGAAAGATTTTTCACCTAGCACCAACAACCATAAATTTTTATTTAATATTTAACAAAATTACTTTAAAATGTAAATAACTATGCTTATAAGTAAATAAATATGCATAATCATGTTATGCTAAAATACAAAAACTAATGAACCTAATGACCAGTCTCTTGAGAGAGCAACATATTTTTTCTCAAGCTATATCAAGTAACAGATTTTAAGGCAGTGTCTATGGGAATAAATATCATTGCTCAATTGTGCTGTCTGTAGTTTATGCACTATGTATAATAGATGACTCAAACAACAGATCAGTTGCCACATGACATCATTAAGCATTTGTATTTATCATCGTTTTAACATCAATATGTTTGATCTTACCCCCAGAACCGTACATCACCATGCTCACAGTTATATGCCATGTTCTTCCATAGTGATAACTTAAAACGGGTTTGAATTCAGCTGACAACATAGAAAAACTGACCTTCAGCCGTGTGGCAGTGAATTTAGTTATGTGATCAATAACTTCACCAAGAGAAACAATCTTGAGGAAGATTTACCTTCAGGGCATCCAGTTCCTCCATATTTCCCAAGTCTACAGCCTAGCCTTGCATTGAGCAAAAGCCAAATAACTGGCCCACACTGAGGACCTTTGAAAATTACCTTTACTAAACTGTATTTTGGTATGATGTCCCCAGGTTATATTGAGTATGGTTTTATAAAAACTGTTCTCTGAAACTTGCTGTTGCATCTATTGTAAGCAAACCACAGAGGACCTCATTACATTCAATATTGTCTTCTTTATGACAATCCTGGGAGCAATTTCCATCTGTACCAAGAATGGCTGAACTCTTCTTGTGCAAATCATGTTTGTGCTTTTATCTCACAAATACTGGACAATGAGTAACTGACCATATTTTCCAGCAGGTAGAAATGTTTTTTCATTCTTGGTTTCTGAAATGTATCCCTAAGTGTCTTGAAGCATTCTAAAAGACACTTTCTACTTTGTGTTTTCATTTCTTGATAATCTAAAAAAAAATTTTTTTAATGATATAAGGATAGTCTAGGACAGAAGTATCTGGTCCTGTTCCTGTAAAAAGGCCAGATAGTACATAACTTAGACTTTGTGGACCATATATATCTCTGCACATATCCTTCTCTTTTTTTGATGATTTTTCAACCATTTAAAATGTAAATAAATAAATAAATAATCCTGAACTCATGGGTTGTTATGGATTGAACTGTGTCCTCAAAAAATATGTGTTGAAATTCTAACCCCTGTACTTACAAATAGGAGCTCTGGTGGTGCAGTGGTTAAAGCAATCCACTGCTAACCAAAAGGTTGGCAGTTCAAAACCACTAGCAGCTCCATGGGAGAAACATGTGGCATTCTGCTTCCATAGAGATTCACAGCTTCGGAAACCCTAAGGGGTCCCTATGAGTCAGAATTGACTGAACCACAGTAGGTTTTATACTTATAAACATGACCCTGTTTGGAAATAGGTTTTTTGTTACGTTAATAAGGTCATACTAGAGTAGGATGGGTCCTAAACCTAATCACTTCTGAGTTATAAAAAGAACAGGACAGATACAGAAACACACACAGGGAGAAGACATACACCAAAGAAAACCAAGGAATGCCAGGGAACTTCTATGAACTCCTGGGGCTACTGACAAAGAAGGACCTCCCTCTAGAGCCAAACTCTGGATTCAGCTGAATTCGAACATTTAGCTTCCAGAACTGTGACAAAATAAATTTCTGTTCTTTAAAGCCACCCACTTTGTGATATTTCTGTTACAGCAGCACAAGGTAACTAAGACAAGGGTCTTACAGAAACAAGGTAGATCAGATTTAGTCCATGGGTCATAGTTTGCCCACCCCTGCTATAGGATCACTGGATGATGTAGAAGAAGCATGCTAAGTCATAAGATTGTGGGCCCATGAAATCAGTTCCATATTTACATTGTCAGGGGCAATTTAGTTTCAGCAAAACAGTGGCACTTATCATATTAAATGAATATTAGTTTGAAATCAATTGTCATTGTAATTTTGTTCATGTTTAATGTGTTTGATTCGGTCTGATAGCTTGTTAAAACAGTGTAGATCCACAGCCAGAGTTCCTGGGTTCAAAACACAGTTCTACTTCTTACAAACTAGGTAACCATATTTAAATTAATTAAGATTTAATTAATAACAGCATAAGAAGTTTTTAGAACAGAACATACTATCTATCACCATACACTTTGTTCATTTGTACACATTTAAGTAAGAAATATTAAAAATAATTTGAAAATATGAGGAAGGAAATCAAGAGAAAATTGGACCTTCAAAAGACTTCCGTACACTTCTCAAGTTTCAGAAAAACAGGAATAGCTAATAGGATATGCACTTTATCTGCATTCCTTGGTTTGAATTTATCTCCAAGTCTTGTTTTAGTTCTTTTTGCACAAATTCTTTTATTCTTTTCCTCTAACACCCTGCCTCTCCCCAACACACACACACACACACACACACACACACACACACACACACACACCGTGACAAATGTGTTTTAATTTTTAAACATTTTTTAAGTAGTAAAAATAAAACATGATCATGGAAAAAAAATTAAGAGTATAGGTGGTAAATCTCCTCCCCACACTAAACACACTTACCGGTCTCTTGCTCCAAAAGAAATCACTGTGAATATTTTCTTGTGTTTCCTTTCAGAAAGTCTAAAATTTTGCTCTATTTGCAAAACTGTTATCTTGTTGCATTTCAAAAGTATTTTATGTCTTTCCAAGTACCAAGTGAGCTGTTTAAAAAATGCAGAAATTATGCATATGGCACACAAAGAAGGAACCCACAGCAGATGTGGCTGGCTATGAAAGAAGGAGAAATAAATGTTTTATGAAAGGTCCCAAGAGATGCAAGAGAGCATGGCTGTTCAGGAAACACACATCTTTTCTTATTGCCAGAGTGCAGGGTGAGCTTGTCTTCTAAGGGGTGAGATAAGATAAATCTAGAGAAAGAAGGAAAAGTCAAATCCCTGGTAGTTTTTGAAGCCATGCCTAGATATTTTTATTTTATCAAGATGTTGCTGGAGAGCCAATATATATTTTCCAAACATCAGATTGATACAATTGGAGCTTTATTTTGGAAATGTTACTTTGTAATGAAGAAGGTAAACTCTCAAGACTGAGTGATCAACTTACAGGCTGTTGCAGGGTCTGAGTAAGATATGATGAGGCCACACACAAGTCAGAACCCCATCTCTAGAGTTTCTGATTCAAAAATTAAAGATGGGGACTGGTAATTTGCATTTCCAACAGGTTGCAGGTGATGCTGGTGCTGCTTGCCCAGGGACTTCATTTTAAGAACACTTTGGTTAGAGCGATGGTAGCAAAGATGACAAAAAATAAAAATCAAGCAAGTTTTGGTGACAAAGAGGGGATCGACAGAGAAGAAAGATTCAGGGTTGAGTCCCAGGTTCTGACTCTTTAATATGCAGTCACTAAGGTAGGGAACGTAGGAGGAGAAGATTTACCAAAGACAAGATAATGATTTTCCTTTGGGAACTGTTGATTATGCCATGACTATGATGTATGAAGGTGGGATTACTGAGAAGGCAGATGATTGTGTTTTTAGGTAAGGAGAGATGTCTAGACTAATAATTAATTTTAAGGAGTCATTATACTATGTGATGACTGATTGTGAGAGACAATGTAAAAAAAAAATAGAAATGAAGGCTCAGAATGGAACTGTAGGTTACACTAATAGGGATTTTTTTTTTTTAATAAAATACTTTTAACAATTCTTTAAATCTGTACTCAAAAAAGTATATTGGCTTCCTTTTTTTTGCTTAAAATAGATGTAGAATATGATATGTCTATGAAAATCAATTAGCTAATTATTTAATAAAGTGTAGCAGAGCTCATATAAATAATTTTCAAAGGGAAAAACTGAGTCAAAGGAAAATTAGCTTAAGTGACTGAGTAAGGCCATCATCAGACATCAAGAATAACTGGCTACTTAAAGAAAATTTTTCATTAATATCTTGAAATTTTGACCACAATTACATTAACCCTAGCAAAGTTTTCATTTTAATGTAGTCAAATTGAGGATGTTTTCTTACATAGAGACATTTTTAATTGCCAATATTTTTAATGGCCATAATTCAGTTATCATTTATAATTACTATAATTAGAAAACTACAAAATTAAGCACTTATATAAATTTTAGAAAACACAGAAAAGTTTAAAAATGAAAATGAAAATTCCTCATAATTTCACAGTTTTTATTTTTGGTTTCACTTTGTTTAATATTATAGCCTGAGTATTTCCCATGCACAAATAGTCTTTGCAATGTAAACAACCAATTAAATGGCTAAATAATCCCATTTTACATTCACACCATTAATGATCTGACGTTTCCCCTGAAAGATGGAAATTTTTGCAAATATAAATAATATTTTGATGTACATTTTTAACATAATATCAGGATATATCTCTGATTATTTATTTAAAATGACATTCAAAATTAGAACTGGGAGTTAAAATACCACAAACATTTTTAGGTTACAAAGAAGAAGCTAAAATTTTTATTTGCAGCTGATCCCATGTACCTTCAAAAAGAGAGAAAAGAAAAGAAAAATAAGAAAAGAACCAACTGACAAACTATCAGAACTAATAGGAGTTCAGCAAAGTGGCTGGAGACAAGGTCAGCAAGAAAAATCAATAGCTTCCCTCTGAATTGGCAATTAGAAAATGTAACAGTGAAAATAGTCCTGTCATAATAGCAACAAAAACTGTATATTTCCTAGAAATAAATCTACCAAAATGGAAAAAGACTTTACAAAGAAGATTATAAAATTTTGCCGAACAACATTTAAAAGATCTAAAGAGGGAAGAGATAGTAGAGAATGTCTACAGATGGGAAGCATCACTATGATAATAATGTCAGTTCTCCACCAGATGATTCATAAATTCCACACAATCCTAGTCAAAATCCCAGTAAAATTATTACATACAGTCCAATAAATGATTTTTAAATTCTAATAGAAAAGTAAATAAGTAAAGATAACCAAGACAATTTTAAAAAAGGAGATAATTAAAATATACCCGTACCTTTAATATAGCAAACCATAGCGTTCTCTAGGAAGTAATCTTTACAAAAGCAGATCATCAGCTCTTTCTCCCACGGAGCCACTGGGTAGGTTCAAACCACCAGCCTTTCCAGTTAGCAGTTAAGTGCTTAATAGTTGCACAACCAGGGCTCCTTTTTTATTTGTATAGATAGCATATAGATCATATCTTAAAAATTTCAAAGTGCAGAGATTTCTTAAGGAACTAACAAGCTGATTCTAAAAGCCACATGAAAAAGAAATTGAGCAAAATCAACAAATACATTTCTGGAAAATAGATTAAAACATATGATAAAGCTAAGGAGTTAGTTATAGAAACATTTAATAAATCTAAGGCCGAGTAGATTTCAAGAAGTATTTAAAGAAATTTAAACAATGTGGAATTGATTCAGGAATAGAGAATCAAATCAATGAAAAAGAATACAAAATCTAGAAACAGAACTAAGTCTATATGAAGAGAAGCATATAATAATGTAGTTTAAGAGATCAGTGAAGGAAGGATAGCATATTACATAAATGATGTTAAGAATATTGAGTTTTTAGTTGAAAACTATTTAAATTAGACTGCAATCTCACAATGTGAAACGGTGGAAGTCCTGTTGTATTGAATTGATAAACATACAAAAAATAAAAACAAAGAATATATTTATTACTTGCTAGGTATATAATTCCTTACTAAACAATAAATACATACATAAATAATTTCTAAAATATTCATAAATTTGTCTACATAAAGTGTTAATTTCTTAAAAAAATGCCATATGTTAAGGAAAATATTTACTGCATATTTAATAAAGAATTAATATTCAGAATATATACCTCATACAAATCAGGAAGAAATAAATTAATTCAAAAATAGGCAAAAATAAGCCACAGAAGTGAAGATGTTGTTGGGTGCCATCAAGTTGGTTCCGACTCATAGCAACCCTACGTACAACAGAATGAAACACCATCCTGTCCTGTACCATCCTCACAACTGCTGCAATAATTGAGCCCATCTTTGTAACCACTGTATCAATCCATCTCGCTGAGGGTCTTCCTCTTTTTCCATGACACTCCACTTTACCAAGCATAATATCCTTCTCCAGGGACTGATCCCTCCAGATAATATGTCCAAAGTATGTGAGATGTAGTCACGCCATCATTGCCTCCCAGGAGCATTCTGGTTGTACTTCTTCCAATACAGATTTGTTCTTTCCTCTGGCAGTCGATGGTATATTCAGCATTCATTGCCAACACCGCAATTCAAAGGCGTCAATTCTTCGATCTGCTTTATCCATTGTCCAGCTTTGCATGCATATGAGGCAATTGAAAACACCATGGCTTAGGTCAGGTGCACCTTAGTCTTCAAGGTGACATCTTTGCTTTTCAACACTTTAAAGTGGTCTTTTGCAGCAGATTGCCCAATGCAATGCGTTTTTTGATTTCCTAACTACTGCTTTCATGGGTGTTGATTGTGGATCCAAGTAAGATGAAATCCTTGACAACTTCAATCTTTTCTCCACTTATCATATGTTGCTTATTGGTCCAGTTGTGAGGATTTTTGTTTCCTTTATGTTGAGGTATAATCCATACTGAAGGCTGTGGTCTTTGATCTTCATCAGTAAGTGCTTCAAGTCCTCTTCACTTTCCGCAAGCAAGGATGGGTCATCTGCATAACGCAGGTTGTTACTGAGTCTTCCTCCAATCCTGATACCACATTCTTCTTCATACAGTTCAGCTTCTCGGATTATTTGCTCAGCATACAAATTGAATAGGTATGGTGAAAGGATACAACCTTGATGCACACCTTTCCTGACTTTAAACCACACAGTATCCCCTTGTTCTGCCCAAACAACTGCCTCTTATCTATGTACAGGTTCCTCATGAGCACAATTAAGTGTTCTGGAATTCCCATTCTTCACACTGTTATCCATAATTTGTTATGATCTACATAGTTGAATGCCTTTGCATAGTAATAAAACATAGGTAAACGTCTTTCTGGTATTCTCTGCTCTCAGCCAGGATCCATCTGACATCAGCAATGATATCCCTAGTTCCACATCCTCTTCTGAATCCAGCTTGAATTTCTAACGGTTCCCTGTAGATGTACTGCTGCAGCTGCTTTTGAGTTATCTTCAGCAAAATTTTACTTGTGTGTGATATTAATGATATTGTTGGATAATTTCCACAGTCAATTGGATCACCTTTCTTTGGAATAGGCGTAAATATGGATCTCTTCCAGTCAGTTGGCCCTGTAGCTGTCTTCCAAATTTCTTGGCATAGACAAGTGAGCACTTCATTGCTGCATCTGTTTGTTGAAATATATCACTTGGTATTATGTCAATTCCTGGAGTCTTGTTTTTCCACCACTCCCCTCAGTGTAGCTTGGACTTCTTCCTTCAGTACCATCAGTTCCTGATCATATGCTACCTCCTGAAATGGTTGAACATCGACCAGTTCTTTTGATATAATGACTCTGTATATTCCTTCCATGTTCTTTGGATGCTAACTGCATCGTTTAATATTTTCCCCATAGAATCCTTCACTATTGCAAATCCAGGCTTAAATTTTTTCTTCAGTTGTATCAGCTTGAGAACGGCACAGCATGTTCTTCACTTTTGGTTTTCTATCTCCAGCTCTTTGTACATGGCATTATTATACCTTACTTTGTCTTCTCAAGCCAACCTTTGAAATTTTCTGTTCAACTCTCTTACTTCATCATTTCCTCATTTTGCTTTAGCTACCGGACATTCAAGAGCAAGTTTCAGAGTCTCTTCTGACATCCATTTTGGTCTTTTCTTTCTTTCCTGTCTTTTTAATGACCTCTTGCTTTCTTCATGCATGATGTCCTTGATGTCATTCCACAACTGTCTGGCCTTTGATCATTAGTGTTAACACGGGAAATCTATTCTTGAGATGGTCTCTCAATTCAGGTGGGATATACTCAAGGTCGTGCTTCAGCTCTTGTGGACTTGTTCTAATTGAAATTAGAAGTCAAGACACAACCAAGTAAATTATGATAGGATATTAATCTTGAATAACAATTAGCAAAATACAAATTAAAACAAAATAAAATACATACATCATCTATTAGATTAGACTGTTAAATACTGATAGAATTATGCTTCCAATATTGAACCAAAAAAATTAGCACTTTTCTCTTTTCTTCAGGAATCTTTTTAAAAATAAGAAAAAGAAGAAGAAAGAGAAACAAAAAATTAAAACTAGTTTTTTTATATCTAGATGTGAGGTAAGCTCTAGACCCTAAAATAGATAGAAGGGTGACTCAAAGCAATCATGATTGAACTGCAGTTCTTCCCTAAAAAAAGTATAAAATACCAATGGTGGAGAGAGACTGTATAACTCAGAGCAGCAAAAATATATGTATTTTTTCAAATGTGAGGGTCACACTCTCTAGAGCAGATCCAAATCTCTTGTTTGCAAAAGTAGGCATTAGGGTGTGCTCGATGTCAACAGGAGCTTCCTACAGTTTATTTGGATCTAAGAAATAGGGGAGGCAGTTCTTAAAAAAAGGAAACACTAGAAAAGGCAGCATTCAATAGTCATGGAATAAATGATCATTTTTGCATTGCAAAGAAAAGAGATGGAACAAGCAAACAAAAAATGCAGCTATCTACTCCTACTGGATGGGGAATTATAAAGACCATTTAACATCACATGCAATTATAATAAAAATTCCAGATAGCCTAAACATAGCCTTGTTTCAACTCCCTACCCACAGCCTATGTGAATCGCTTGCAAATCACTGGCGGGAAAAATCTGTTGCCTTCAATAATGAGTGGTTAAAAATAAATAAGTAAGAAAGAACAGGATACATACAATGATATTATGGGGGGGAAGAGAAAAGAAGCTAGAAAATCAAATTTGGCAAAGTACTATGACAAGAAAAATGTTGCCACATAAAAGATGAAAACTGTGATAAAATATTTGGTGATAAATTTTAAAACAAATGAAAAAGTTAATGAAGCAGTTCACTCTGTGAAACAAAACTATGATGCAAAGATACAATAACTCAGGGAAGAGATGGTGAAACAAACAAACAAGCATGAAATAGGAGCTAATATAAGCCAGGAAAACAAGTAAAAGAAGCAAAATCATCACTCGAATTTAAGGCAAAATGAGAAGACGTTTAAGAAACAAAAGGAACTACTGACCACACAGTAAAACGTAGAGAACACAGAAATAGCAAGAGTAAGCAAAATAAACTGACAATAAAGACACCAGTTTTTTAAAACAGGCACTTCTCTTATACAAAAATTTATACATACATTGTTATGTGACCCTAATTGTTCTCCCTATACTGTGGCAGCACAAGCCTTCTTTCCATCCCGAATTTCCCATGTCCATTCCACCAGCTCCTGACCCTCTCTGCCTTCTCATCTCGCCTCTGGACATTTAGTCTCATGTATTTACCTGAGCTAAGAAGCACACTCTTCACGAGTATCATTTTATGTCTTACACTCCAGTCTAATCTTTGTCTGAAGAGTTCGCCTCAGGAATGGTTTTAGTTTTGGGCTGTCTGGGAGCCATGTATTCCGGAGTCCCTCCAGTCTCAGTCAAACCATTAAGTCTAGTCTTTTTTCTCCTGCTCCATCAAGGTCTCTCTGTTGTGTTCCCCGTCAGTGCAGTCATTGGTGGTAGCCGGACACCATCTAGTTCTGGTCTCAGGCAGATGCAGTCTCTGGTTTATGTGGTCCTTTCTGTTTCTTGGGCTAATATTTTCCTTGTG
>NW_004443970.1:14853493-14856150 GCF_000243295.1 Trichechus manatus latirostris
CCCTGAAACCATGGTACCCAGACCCCTGCCCCTGCTACTCTGTCCCTCGGAGTGTTTGGTTGTATTCAGGAAACTTCTTAGCTTTTGGTTTAGTCCATTTGTGCTGACTTCCCCTGTAGTGTGTGTTGTCCTTCCCTTCACCTAAGATAATTCTTGTCTACTATCTAGTTAGTGAACAACCCTCTCCCTCCCCACCCTCGCACCATCAAAGAATGTTTTCATATGTGTTTAAACATTTACTTGAGTTCTTTTAATAACGGTCTTATACAATATGTGTCTTTTTGTGACTGACTAAATTCACTCACCATAACATCTTCCAGATTCCTCCATGTTATGTTTCACTGATTCATCATTGTTCTTTATCATTGTGCAGTATTCCATTGTATGAATATACCATAGTTGTTTATCCATTTGTCCATTGATGGGCACCTAGGTTGTTTCCTTCTTTTTGCTATCGTGAACAGTGCTGCAATGAACATGGGTGTGCATATATCTAGTCATGTGACGGCTCTTTTTCTCTAGGACATATTCAAAGGAGCAGGGTTGCTGGATCATATGGTACTTCTATTTCTAGCTTTTTAGGGAAGCACCAAAAGATTTCCAAAGTGGTTGTACCATTTTACACTCCCACCAACAGTGTTCCAGTCTCTCCACAACCTCTCCAACATTTATTATTTTGTGTTTTTTGGATTAATGCTAGCCTCGTTGGGGTGAGATGATATCTCATTGTAGTTTGATTTGCATTTCTCTAATGGCTAATAATCATAAGCATTTCCTCATGTGTCTGTTATCCGCCTGAATGTCTTCTTTGGCTAAGTGTCTGTTCTATCCTTTGCTCATTTTTTAATTGGATTATTTGTCTTTTTGTGGTTGAGGTTTTGCAGTATCTTGTAGATTTTAGAGATTAGGTGCTGATCAGATTTGTCGTAGACAAAATTTTTTTCCCAGTCTGTAGGTTGTCTCTTGAGTCTGTTGGTGAAGTCTTTTGATGAGCATAAGTGTTTGATTTTTAGGAGCTCCCAGTTACCTAGTTTCTCTTCTGGTATCTGTGCACTGTTACTTATGGTTCATATTCTGTTTATGCCATGTATTAGGGCTCCTAGTGTTGTGTCTATTTTTTCTTCCATGATCTTTATCCTTTTAGATTTTATATTTAGGTCTTTGATCCATTTTGAGTTCATTTTTGCGCATGGTTTGAGGTATGGGTCTTGTTTCAGTTTTTTGCAGATGGACATCCAGTTTTGCCGGCACCATCCGTTAAAGACACTGTCTTTTCCCCATTTAACAGACTTTGGGCCTTTGTCAAATATCAGCTGCTCATATGTGGATGAATTTATGTCTGGATTCTCAATTCTGTTCCATTGGTCTATGTATCTGCTGTTGTACCAGTACCAGGCTGTTTTGACTACTGTGGCGATATAATAGGTTCTAAAATCAGGTAGTGTGAGGCCTCCCACTTTTTTCTTCTTCTTCAGTAATGCTTTACTTATCCAGGGCCTCTTCCCTTTCCAAATGAAGTTGGTGATTCGTTTCTCCATCTCCTTAAAAAATGCTGCTGGAATTTGGATTGGGATTGCATCGTTTCTGTAGATCGCTTTGGGTAGCACTGACATTTTCACAATGTTGAGTCTTTCTATCGATGAGCAAGGTATGTTTTTCCACTTATGTGGGTCTCTTTTGGTTTCTTGCAGTAGTGTCTTGTAGTTTTCATTGTATAGGTCTTTTGGGTGTCTGGTTAGATTTATTCCTAAGTATTTTACCTTCTTGGGGGCTATTGTAAATGATATTGATTTGGTGATTTCCTCTTGGAAGTTCTCTTTGTTGGTGTAGAGGAATCCAACTGATTTTTGTATGGTTATCTCGTATCCTGATGCTTTGCTGAACTCTTCTATTAGTTCCAGTGGTTTTCTTGTGGATTCTTTGGGGTGTTCTATGTATGAGATCATATCATCTGCAAATAGAGATACTTTTACTTCTTCCCTACCAATTTGGATACCCTTTATTTCTTTTTCTAGCCTAATTGCTCTGGCTAGGACCTCCAGCATGATGTTGAATAAGAGTAGCACTAAAGGGCATTCTTGTCTGGTTACCATTCTCAAGGGGAATGCTTTCAAACTCTCTCCATTTAGGATGATGTTGGCTGTTGGCTTTGCATAAATGCCCTTAATTATGTTGAGCAATTTCCCTTCTATTCCTGTTTTGTTGAGAATTTTTATCATGAGTTGGTGTTGAACTTTGTCAAATGCCTTTTCTGCATTGATTGATAAGATCATCTTGTCATTTTTTTATTAATGTGGTGGATTACATTGATTGTTTTTCTAATGTTGAACCATCCCTGCATACCTAGTATAAATCCCACTTGATCACGGTGAATTATTTTATTTTATTTTTTTTTTGATATGTTGCTGAACTCTATTGGCTATAAATTTGTTGAGGATTTTTGCATCAATGTCCATGACGGATATTGGTCTGTAATTTTCTTTTTTTGTGGTGTCTTTATCTGTTTTTGGTATCAGGGTTATGTTGGCTTCATAGAACGAGTTTGGGAGTATTCCATCCTTTCTATACTCAAAAAAAACCTTTAGTAGTAGTGGTGTTAATTCTTCTCTGAAAGTTTGGTAGAATTCTCCAGTGAAACTGTCAGGGCCAGGCTTTTT
>NW_004443970.1:14856250-14890705 GCF_000243295.1 Trichechus manatus latirostris
CTTCTTTTGTTATAGGTTTATTTAGTTGTTCTACCTCTGTTTGTGTTAGTTTAGGTAGGTAGTGAGTTTCTAGAAATTCATCAATTTCCTCCAGGTTTTCAAATCTGTTAGAGTACAATTTTTCATAGTATTCTGTTATGATTCTTTTAATTTCAGTTAAGTCTGTTGTGGTATCACCCATCTCATTTTTTATATGGCTTATTTGCTTCCTCTCCTGTTTTTCTTTTGTCATTTTGGCCAATGGTTTATTGATTTTGTTGATCTTTTCAAAGAATCAGCTTTTGGTCTTGTTAACCCTTTCGATTGTTTTTCCATTCTCTGTTTCATTTAATTCTGCTCTAATTCTTATTATTTCCTTTCTTCTGGAGCCCAAGGTCTTCTTTTGCTGCTCTCTTTCTGCTTGTTCCAGTTGTAGGGTTAATGTTTTGATTTTGGCCCTTTCTTCTTTTTGGATGTGTGCATTTACTGCTATAAACTGACCTCTGAGCACTGCTTTTGCTTTGTCCCAAAGGTTCTGGTAGGATGTGTTTTCATTCTTGTTTGATTCTATGAATTTCTTTATTCCATCCTTAATTTTTTCTATAACCCGGTAGTTTTTGAGCAAGGGGGTGTTCAGTTTCCATGTGTTTGATTTTTTTTTCCTTGCTTTTTCTGTGATTGATTTCTACTTTTATGGTTTTATGGTCAGAAAAGATGCTTTATAATATTTCGATGCTTTGGATTCTGTTAAGGCTTGCTTTATGGCCTAATATGTGTTTTATTCTGGATAATGTTCCATGTGCATTGGAAAAGAAAGTATACTTGGCTGCTGTTGGGTGGAGTGTTCGGTATATGTCCATGAGATCAAGTTTGTTGATTGTAGCCTAAAAGAATTTTTTTAATAAATTGAAAGATTATGTAAAAATACCTCAAAGGCAGAGATGAGAATCATAACCCAGATGATTTTTATGTCCTTTGATCCAGTTGTTCCTGATATCCAGCTATAAACCTGCTCTTGTTTGTCTCTTTATTCATGAACCAATAAATTCCTTCTTTCATTAAGCTACTTTGAGGTAACTTTATGACACTTGCAACCCAATGGTTCCTGATTAATACAATCAGCCAAATCAGAGAAAAGGATGATTACCAGAGGGGACATTAAGGTCAGGAAATGTTTGACAGTGGGGAAAAAGTCAGTAGAGAAACAGAAAGTTTTTGAGAGAAGGACATAAGTGAAGCTGCAAATATTTGAGATAATGGTGCCCCAAAGACATAAATATATCTGTTTATTTTAGAAGAAAAGAGAACAATATACTTAGTTTGTTTACTAGTGTCTAATTTGCATTTTTAGGAGTTAGGTTCACTCAGCCATGTATTAATTTAATAGACCTGCAGAGAAACTACTGTGCTCTGTTCCATGCAGGCAACACAGCCTCTGACGATTTAAAATGTTCACAATCTGTGGTACAGGTAGTCCCCGACATACACAGTATTGAAATTCTGACAAACTGCACTTACAACTGTCTGTTTTTATTTTTCTTTTTACACCTTATGGTTAGTAATGTGTACTACATACCATGTTGCCGTGAGTAATTTGCTGATGTTATCATTCTCATGCCAACCCCGAAATACGAAGATAGGATTTATAAAGATACTGATCATAAAAGGCAATAATAATGAAAATTTTTTTAAAATGAAATATTCAACTTACATCAGAACCAACTAAAGACAAAGTTATGGGAAGGGAACCACATCTGGTCGGGGACTAACTAACTAAGAGACAGTGTGATAAAATATAAACAAGGTGTTTTATTTCTTTTCACAAAATGGCTGAAAAGAAGACTGCAATCATAACGGGAGGAACCTACTATGAATAAGAACTTGGGTTTAATTTATCATTTCGTGCTTTCATGATCTTAGTCAAGTTACTGAATTACTCTGTACCTCAGTTTCTTCATCTGTAAAATAGACGTAATAATAGTACCTATCTCATGAAATTTCCCTAAGAAATTCTTTTTATAGCAATAAAAACCCAAAGCCATTGTCATCAAGTCGATTCTGACTCAGCGATCCTAAAGGACAAAGTAGAACTGCCCCATAGGGTTTCCAAGGCTGTAATCTTTATGGGAGCAGACTGCCCTATCTTCCTCCCAAGGAGTGCCTGGTGGGTTCGAACTATCCATCTTTCAGTTAGCCGCCAAGCACTTAACTACTGCACCACCAGCGCTCAATGAGAGATGCTACTGTTGTTGTTCTTGTTAGTGCCCTCGAGTCAGTTTTGACTCATAGGGACCCTACGTACATCAGAACAAAACACTGCCCGATCCTGCGCCATCCTCATAATCTTTATCTTTGAGCCCATTGTTGCAGCTACTGTGTTAATCTATCTCATTGAGGAGCTTGTTCTTCTCTGCTAACCCTCTACCAATCATGATGTCCTTCTCCAGGGACTGGTCCCCCCGACAATATGTCCAAAGTATGTAAGACGAAGTCTCACCATCCTCACTTCCAAGGAGCAGTCTGGCTGTATTTCTTTCAAGATGTACTTGTTCGTTCTTCTGGCAGTCCATGGTATATTCAATATTCTTCGCCGTTCGTACATTATATGTTCCAATTATTACTGATGTTTGCAGCTGTTTCCCCTCATTTTGAGTCATGCCATATCAGCAAATAAAGATCCCAAAAGCTTAACTCCATCCATGTCTTTAAGCTCAACTCTACTTTGAGGAGGCAGCTCTTCCCCAGTTGTATTTTGAGTGCCTTCCAACCTGGAAGGCTCATCATCTGGCACTATATCAGACAATGTTCTGCTGCTATTCATGACATTTTCACTGGCCTTTTTTTTCAGAAGTAGACTGCCAGGTTCTTCTTCCTAGTCAGTCTTAGTCTGGAAGCTCTGCTGAAACCGGTTCACCAAGGGTGACCCTGCTGGTATTTAAAATACTGGTGACAAATCTTCCAGTATTACAGCAATACACAAGCCACCACAGTATGACAAACTGACAGACACGTGGTGGCCACATTTATAGCTGCCGTTTATATTGTTGAAAAAATGTATTTGCAATGAAGAAGTCAGTGGTCTTGCAAAATTCTACCATGTGACCTCTGGCATGATTTCTATCACTGAGGCCATATTTTCCAACTACTGATCCTTCTTCTTTGTTTCCAACTTTCACATTCAATTACTAGTAATTATTAATGCATCGTGATTGCATGTTTGATTAATTTCAGATTGCAGAAATTGGTAAAAATCTTCGATGTCTTATCAATAAGAGATAAGGCATGTAAAATAATTTGTTCAGAGCCTAGAACATAATAATTGCTCAATAATATTAGCTACAATTACTATAAGAAGCCCTAGTTGCACAATGGTTAAGCACTCAGCTGTTAATCAAAGGTTGGCAGTTCAAACCTACTCAACAGTTCTACAAGAGAAAGACCTGGCGATCTGCTCCCGTAAAGATTAAAACCTGTTGCCGTTCAAGTCAATTCTTACTCATTGTGACCCTAGAGGACACAGTAGAACTGCACCACAGGGCGTCTGAGGCTATAATCTTTACAGGAGCATACTGCACATCTTTCTCCTACGGATTGAACAGCTGACCTTTTTGTTAGCAGCCAAGTGAGAGTGCTTAGCCACTGAGCCACCAGGGCTCTTTCCCTTAAAGATTACAACCTAGAAAACCTATGGGACAGTTCTGCTCTGTCAGATAGGGCCACTATGAGTTAAATATCAACTTGATGGCACCTAAGAACAACAACATGATTACTATCACTATTACTGCTAGTCTGGTATTTCTATCCTGTCCCATCACTGTTACGAGTGCTTTACTCATCTTATTTCATTTGATCCTCACAACAACCCTGGGAATAAAATAATCACTACCTCCAGTTTACAGATAAAATTCAGAGAGCATAGGTAATTTCCTCAAAGTGACACAACTAAAAATTGGCAGAGTCAATTGTTGTTGTTAGATGTAACTGAGTAGGTTCCAACTCATAGCAACCCCATGCATAACAGAAGGAAATCTTGCCCAGTCCTGTGACATCCCCACAATAGTACGTATAGTTGAGCCCATTGTTGCAGCTACTGCGTCAATCCATCTCATTGAGGGTCTTCCTCTTTTTCATTCACCCTCTACTTTACCAAGCATGATGTCCTCCTCCAGTGACTTATCCCTCCTGATCACATGTCCAAAGTAAGCAAAAGTAAGTCTTGCCATCCTCTCTTCTAAGGATTATTCTAGCTGTACTTCTTCCAACACAGAGTCTGGCAGTCCATGGCAGAGTCAATATAGAGCCCAGTTCTGAATGTTGATAGAAGCTCTCCTTTTTCTCATGAGTCTAACAACCTCAGTGTTGTATTTGTGTTCTTTATGCTTGAAATATCAAGTGTTTGCATCCCTTGGAAAGCAATGTTTGACTATAAATCTTATATTTGTGCAGGAATCAGTTTGTACCCTGTCTCTTCAGCTATCTGCAGAGGCCATGAAATATCTGGCCTTGGGCCACCTCAGCTTTTCCTTTGCTCAAGATTGAAGCTTCATGTTGACCTGAGGCGTGTTAATTTGTTCTCTGCTGGTCTAATAAGCAAAACCCAGAGTAGGCCAGGGATTTCATTTCCTCTAAGGAATATGCTCTGCATAACTGACAGAGTGGGCATCAGCCCAGCTGGAGAGATTTGTCTGACAGCAAATCCTGGACAGGCTCTTGTTTTATTCCCCAACTGTGTAAAAATTTTTAATAAAAAGAGTTAATTGGCCTGGGACACTGGATTTGGAACTCACAAGTATGATAGCCAGTGGTTATCTTGAAAACTATGAGTAAATTTCAATAATTAGACTGAAATGCTGTCATCTTCTACCTCCATCTTTTAGATCTGGGCAATACCTACAGCTTTTCATAAGATCCATCAAGCTTTCTAAATGAATCACGAAACTACATATTGAATTTTTTAAGGTTTCCAAACTTGCGGAGTATCTACATTATGTGTATTTGATAATGTTTGGAGAAAGTGGAAGTCATTACATTCCAGTATCCTATTAACATAGTCTTCAGTATTTGGGTCATAAAATTGTTTTGTAAGTTAAAATCCTGTGATAAAGCTTAGAGCCTGGAACATAGTAGGCACTTAATGAATGCATTAAGAAATGAATGAATAATTGAACAAGTGAATTGAGGAATATTAAATAATTACCAAAAACTCTTTGGATGAGATCCAAACCATGTATATTAGTTTTTTATTGCTGCAAAACAAATTATCACAACTTTAGGGGCTTGGAACAACGTTTATTAGCTGACAGTTCTGTAGGTCAAAAGACATGCACAGCATGGCTGAGTTCTCTGCTAAGGTATCACACTGCCAAAATAATGGTGTCAGCCAGGCTGAGTTCTTTTCTGGAGGCTCTAGGGAAAATTCTAGTGCTGAGTTCATTCTTCCTGTTGACAGATTCCAGTTCCTTGTGGTTGAATGTTTTCTATTTCCTTGCTGACTGACAGCCAGCTGCTGCTCTCAGCCCCCAGAAGCTGCCCACATTCCTTGCCATGTGGCCCCTCCATTGCCTTTAAACCAGCAATGGCGATTCAAATTCTTTTCGTCTCTGACTTCCTCTTTTGTGATTATTCAGAAAAAACTTTCTTCTTTTAAAGGGATCATGTGATGAGATAATGTCCACACAGATAATCTCCCTATTTCAAGATAAACTATTTTAATAAAATATTCTAATCATGGAGTAAAGTCCATCAAATTCACATTGCCTGAGATTATGTAGGGCATGTGTGCCAGGGGATGGGAAATCTTAGAGGCTGTTAAGAGTTGAATTGTGTCCCCCCAAAATGTGTGCTGAATGCCTGGTCTTGTACTAGTAGATAGAATCCTATTTGGAAATAGTCTTTTTATTTTGTTATGTTAAAGACATCATACCAGTGTAGGGTGAAACCTAAACCTAATCACTTCTGAGTTATAAAAAGACCAGAACAGACACAGAGACACATGCACATGGGGAAGACAGATGACATGTGAGGACCCATCTATAAGCAAAGGAAGGCCAAGTATCACCAGCAGACACCAGAAACTAAGATCAAGCCTCACAGAAGGAATCAGCACAGCCAAGACTCTGATTTGGACTTTTAGCCTCTAGATCTGTGAGAAAATACGTTTCTGTTTAAAGCCACCCACTTGTAGTATCTCTGTTTTGGCAGTACTAGGTAACTAGGACAATGACCATCCTAAAATTCTGCCTATGCCACCATGAAAGACTTTTTGGCAGTGGACTCCAGGGTTCACCATTGTATTTCCCTCTCTGAAATCACAATTTGATATTCCTAGGCATGCTTGATTATTACATAGTAAAGCCCCAGGGTTCAAAACCAATATCTGATTTTGTTTTCCCTTTCCGTGTGTGTGTGTTTTTAATATATTTTCTGACCTTCCAGCTGTGTTGTTCTGAAATAGCTTCTATAGCAGGTAGAAAAATTCTATTATCTCCCTCCATTAAATGAATGCAATACAAATGTAGACACAAACATAAAATATCACCTTTGAAAATCAGGTGAGACTTGAGCCCTTGCTAGCTTCTAGCACTGAAATTGAATTTTTATATTCATTGTAAGTGTTGGCAAAGCAAAACATTATTACACAACACAGAGCCAGTTAGAACCAGAAGATCTGCCCTCATATCTTCTGCATCTGAGGAATAGAGGTCATCTCATGACTTACTCAAGAGAAATAAAAAATATAAAACTATTGCTTAATTCAAAATTTTACATTTGCACAAAGTTCTAGGCTCTTTGAACACAGGTGCTATTATAATTGTTGTTTGTTAACAAAGTTTAGTATTCAGGATACCAAGCCAGGATGGACTGTGGAATATTGCCATCTATTAGTATGTAATATGCTTGTTTTATGCATTTTATGTTTTCTTTTAACTGATTTTATTTGAGGACCTAAACTTTTGGATTTTTTTTCTTAATTATTTCCAGTTTCTTGTGAACTCTGCAACTTACAGTTTTTAGCACACAACGTGATTATTTTATTACATGGCAGTGTAAAAGAAAGCAACAAAAATTCTTTATCTAATACAGTTAAAATGGGAATTCCAGAACACTTAGTTGTGCTCATGAGGAACCTGTACATAGATCAAGAGGCAGTCCTTCGAACAGAACAAGAGGATACTTCATGGTTTAAAATCAGGAAAGGTGTGCATCAGGGTTGTATCCTCTCATCATGCCTATTCAATCTGTATGCCGAGCAAATAATCCGAGAAATTGAACTATATGAAGAAGAACGGGGCATCAGGATTGGAGGAAGACTCCTTAACAACCTGGGTTTTGCAGATGACACAACATAACAATGATTATGAGGACGGCACAGGACCAGACGGTGTTTCCTTCTGGTACAGGGGGTCACTGTGAGTTGGAATTGACTCGACACCACCCAACAGCAACAACAGACTGCTGCAGCTGCTTTTTAATGATCTTCAGCAAAATTTTACTTGTTTGTGATATTAATGATACTGTTCAATAATTTCCACATTCGGTTGGATCACCTTTCTTGGGAATAGGCATAAATATGGATCTCTTCTAGTTGGTTGGCCAGGTAGCTGTCATCCAAATCTCTTGGCATAGATGAGTGAGAACTTCCAGTGTTTCATCTGTTTGTTGAAACATCTCAATTGGTATTCCATCAATTCCTGGAGCCTTGTTTTTCGCCAATGCCTTCAGTGCAGCTTGGACCTCTTCCGTCAGTACCATCTGTTCCTGATCTTATGCTACCTCCTGAAATGGCTGAACATCAGCCAATTCTTTTCGCTATAGTGACTCTGTGTATTCCTTCCATCTTCTTTTGATGCTTCCTGCATCGTTTGATATTTTCCCTGTAGAATTCTTCAATATTGCAACTTGAGGCTTGAATTTTTTCTTCAATTCTTTCAGCTTGAGAAGTGCCAAGAGTGTTCTTCCCTTTTGTTTTTCTACCTTCAGGTCTTTGAACATTTCATTATAATTTCATTATAATACCTTCTTTGTCTTCTCGAGCCGACCTTTGAAATTTTCTGTTCAACTCTTTTACTTCATCGTTTCTTCCTTTGGCTTTAGCCACTCAGCTTTCAAGAGCAAGTTTCAGAGTCTCTTCTGACATCCATTTTGGTCTTTTCTTTCTTTTCTATCTCTTTAATGACCTCTTGCTTTCCTCATGTATGATGTCCTTGATGTCATTCCACAATTCAGCTGGTCTTCGGTCATTAGTGATCAACTTGTCAAATCTATTCTTGAGATGGTCTCTAAATTCAGGTGGGATACACTCAAGGTCATAATTTGGCTCTCATGGACTTCTTCTAATTTTCTTTAGTTTCAAATTGACCTTGCACAGGAGCAACTGATGGTCTATTCCTCAGTTGGCTCCTGGCCTTGTTCTGACTGATGATACTGAGCTTTTCCATTGTCTCTTTTCACAGATGTAGTCAATTTGATTCCTGTGTATTCCGTCTGGCGATGTCAACATGTATAGTTGCTGTTTATGTTGTTGAAAAAGGGTATTTGCAATGAAGAAGTTGTTGGTCTTGCAAAATTCTATCATCTGATCTCCAGCATCATTTTTATCACCAAGGCCATATTTTCCAACTACCAATCCTTCTTTGTTTCCAACTTTTGAATTCCAATCACCAATAATTATCAGTGCATCCTGATTGCATGTTTGATCAATTTCAGACTGTAGAAGTTGGTAAAAATCTTTAATGTCTTCATCTTTGGCATTAGTGGTTGGTGTGTAAATTTGAATAATAGTTGTATTAATTGGTCTTCCTTGTAGGAGTATAGGTATTATCCTACCACAGACAGAGTTGTACTTCAGGATAGATCTTGAAATGCTCTTTTTGATGATGGTTCAATGCCATTCCTCTTCAAGTTGTCATTCCCAGCATAGTGGACCATATGATTGTCTGATTCAAAATGGCCAATATCAGTCCATTTCAGTTCACTAATGCCTAGGATATCGATGTTTATGTTTTCCATTTCATTTTTGACCATTTCCAATTTTCCTAGATTCATACATCGTTCATTCCATGTTCCAAAACCTGTCTGCCATGGGTAACCCTGCTGGTATTTGAACACTGGTGGCATAGCTTCCAGCATCACAGCAACACACAAGCCCCCACAGTATGACAAACTAACAGACGTGTGGGGGATATATATATATATATATATATATATATATATATATATATATATGCTGCCATGATGGGGGCAATGGTTAATCATTTGTCTGCTAACCAAAAGGTGGGCAGTTTGAATCTACCAGCTGCTCGTTGGAAATCCTATGGGGCAGTTCTACTCTGTCTTGTAAGGTCACCATGGGTTGAATCAACTTGATGGCACTTGTTTGGATTTCTGGGTTTATATATATATATATATATATGTATACACACATAGATGTAACTTTATGAGCTGTTTTCATATAAGGTGATGAGCTAGGCTGGATCAGCCCTCCATATGTTCTACCAAAACCCAGTGTTCAGCCCAATGGACAGAATATTACATGTTATTATTGTTAGCTGCCAACTTTGTCAGCCCCCAATTCATGGTGATCCCATGTATTACTGAGTAGTGGTTGGCTCCATAGAGTTTTCTTAGTTGTAATGTTTACAGAAGCAGATTGCCAGTTCTTTCCTCCTCGGAGCCACTGAGTGGATTCAAACTACTAACCTTTGGGTTAACAGAATCATAAACCGCTTGTACAACTATCTCCTTTAATCACCCAACATCCCTATGAAGCATCAGTGTGCAAAAGACTTGGTTGTTTGTCCTTCCAGCTGGATAACATCAGACAAGTGATTGAACCACTCCAAGATGCAGAATATTCAAAAGTGAGAGTGAATATTGAATTAATAAATATTCATCAATATGAGATTTAACTTACATAAGAAAATAAACTTTTGGTAGTAAATTGGTAAATTTTATCCTCTAGAAAAGTACTCCTTAAGATTGTTGTTGTAGTTAGGTGCCGTCAAGTCAGTTCTGACTCATAGCGACCCTATGCACCATGTAAAAAAACACTGCCCAGTCCTGCGCCATGCTCACAATTGTTGTTATGCTTAAGCCCATTGTTGCAGCCACTATGTCAATCCATCTCCTTGAGGGTCTCCCTCTTTTTCGCTGACCCTCTGCTTTACCAAACATGATGTCTTCTCCAGGGACTGATCCCTCCTGACATGTCCAAAGTGTGTAAGACATAATTTTGCCATCCTTCCTTCTAAGGAGCATTCTGGTTGTACTTCTTCCAAGACAGATTTGTTCGTTCTTTTGGCAGTCCATGGTATATTCAATATTCTTCCACCAATACCACAATTCAAAGGCATCAATTCTTCTTCGGTCTTCCTCATTCATTGTCCAGCTTTCGCATGCATATGATGCGATTGAAAATACCATGGCTTGGGTCAGGCACACCTTAGTCATCAAGATGACATCCTTGCTTTTCAACACTTTAAAGAGGTCTTTTGCAGCAGATTTACCCAGTGCAATAAGTCGTTTGATTTCTTGACGACTGTTGCTTCCATGGGCATTGATTATGGATCCAACTAAAATGAAATCCTTGACAATGCAATCTTTTCTCTGTTTATCATGATGTTGCTTATAGGTCCAGTTGTGAGGATTTTTGTTTTCTTTATGTTGAGGTGTAATCCATACTGAAGGTTGTGGGTCTTTGATCTTCATCAGTAAGTGCTTCAAGTCTTCTTTACTTTCAGCAAGCAAGGTTGTGTCATCTGCATATTGCAGGTTGTTAATGAGTCTTCCTCTAATCCTGATGCCCCTTTCTTCTTCATATAGTCTAGCTTCTTAGATTATTTGCTCAGCATACAGACTGAATAGGTATGGTGAAAGGATGCAACCCTGACACACACCTTTCCTGACTTTAAACTACGCAGTATCCCCTTTTTCTGTCCATACAGCTGCTTCTTTATCTGTGTACAGGTTCCTCATGAGCACAATTAAGTGTTCTGGAATTCCTATTCTTTGCAATGTTATCCATAATTTGTTATGATCCATGCAATAGAATGCCTTTTCATAGTCAATAAAACACAGGTAAACATCTTTCTGGTATTCTCTGCTTTCAGCCAGGATCCGTCTAACATCAGCAATGATATCCCTGGTTCTACGTCCTCTTCTGAATCCAGCCTGAATTTCTGGCAGTTTCCTGTTGACATGCTACTGCAGCCGCTTTTAAACGGTCTTCAGCAAAATTTTACTTGCATGTGATATTAATGATATTAAGACTTAAGGCTAAAGGGGAGAAATACTTAACATATCTTCCCAGGCTTTGTTCTAAATACTTTACATGTATTTAGTCATTTAATCCTCACCACAACTTAGTGATGTAGGTATTATTATTATACCATTTTGCGGATTTTAGTAAGGCCTGTGTATGAGAGTAATTCAAAGAATCAGTTCTTCTTCTATATTTATATATATTTACAATTCATTATTCATTTATAGGACACTAATTGAAAGGCTGATATAATTTTTCTTCTATAATCATGGGACCTGTGTCCATTTGTAAATCATCTTGTGAAAATTAAGGTTTTCAATTGTGGGAATAGTAACAAGACAAAGAGCTAACATTTACTGGGTACTTGCAATTGACAGGCAGTCTGCCAAGCATTTTATGTAGGGTGTCTAGTTTAATTTTCACAGTGACAGTGTTGTTTGATCTCACAGTAAGTAATACTTCAGATTTACAGTCCATGTCATTTTAGCGATGGTAACGAACTCTGGAACACTTAATTAGCAGAAATTGTGAATCTGGCATGCTGGATTGAGAATAGCCCAAAAGATAGGATCATGATGAAATTTTACAGGAAATTCAAATTTGAGAAATTAAACATGCTGGCTTGAGTCACGGGGTCAAGAATACTAAAACTGACTTAGAGAAAGATTACATTGCCATAAGAGGAAATGACTAAAGAAAAATATTTAAATGGAATCTAGAACATATTTACTGATGGTAACGAGAAAAATCCTCTCAAGAATTCTTATATCATTTAGTGTTAAGGGCTTTCAATGTATTTCAACAGATCTGTGCATGTTAGATTTTCATAACTACATTATGAGTAGTTATTGATGCCCCATTTCACAGATAATACAAGGAAGCCATCTGCCCAGAATCCTATAGCCAATAAGATCTTCCTTTTTCTAGTCTATCTCCCCATAAATAAGCTGCTTCTTGTTTTGATTCAGTAGGTGGTCACCAAAATAATTCAGATAGTCTCGCTCTTTACTCAGCATATGTGTATCGCAAGTTCTGGGAAAATGTTTCTTCTTTCTTCACGGTCTTTGCCACAACTCATCACAGTCATCAGGTTTAACTTAAAGCTCAGTCTGGCTGCTTGGAAGCTGGTAATGCAAATGGTTGACACACTCAGCTGCTAATCAAAAGGTTGAAGTTCTGAGTGCCCAGAGATGCCTCGGAAAAAAGGTCTGGTAATCTACTTCTGAAAATCAGCCATTGAAAACCCTATGGAGCACAGTTCTACTCTGATATTCATGGGGTCACCATGACTCAGAGTCAACTCAACGGTAACTGATGTATTTTTCATTGTTGCCCAAGCACTTTACCCAAGGTTCAAATACCAGAAGGGAATTTTTGAGTCATTACAATCATGATCCTACCTTCCTGAGGAGCCACATTAAACAAAGCCAGTCATAATCTCTTGTGGCAGAATTGCTAACACCTCTCTCTCAAGTATTCCTGAGAAGATTTTGAGGAAATGAAAATCATATGTCCCACTGGGGAAAATATGCAGACCAGTGTTGCATGTTGTTAGATCATGTAAAGACTAGTGTAAAACATTCAAAATGTTGCTCTGAGTGACCTAAGCCACATCTTCCCAATTTATGTTCCAATGCAACCTGCACAAAGGTACAGCTTAAACAAGTTTTGGTAGGGAAATACCTATATAACCAACACAAAGATGAAGAAGTATAACTCTACCAGAATGCAGAAACCTGTCTCAATCGTAATACATTTCATCCATCTTAGAGTTATCCACTGTCCTCACTTTCATGATCACTTCCTTGCTTTGATTTGCTGTTCAACACCCAAAGTATGATCTCCAAGCAATATAGTTTTCCTATCACCTTTTTCTTTGTAATAAATGGAATTATACAGTCTGTAACTTTATTAGTTTGTTGAGGTCTTGTTGTTGTTGTTGTTTGGTGCCATCCAGTTTGTTCAGACTCATAGTGACCCTGTGTACAACAGAACAAAACACTGCCTGATTCTGTGCCATCCTCATAAGCGTTGCTATGTTTGAGCCCGTTGTTACAGCCTCTGTGTCAATCCATCTCGTTGAGGGTCTTCTTCTTTTTCACGGACCCTGTACTTTACCAAGCATGATGTCCTTCTCCAGGGACTGGCCCCTCCTAATAATATGTCCAAAGGACATAATTGACCTATAATAAACCAAACACCTTTAACTTGTACAGTTTGATAAATTTTGACATATGTATACCTCCATTCATGAAGTCATCACTGTAATCAAGATAATGAACAAATCTATCACTCTTAAAAATTTACTCATGCATATTATAATATTTCCTAATCACCCTCTCTGCTCATCATATTCTCAGGGAACTACTATTTTGCATTGTCACTATATGCTAGTTTGGATTTTAACATTCTTCTATGAGATTTATACACTTTTGAAATTCATTTATGTTGTTGCATTTCCCAATATTGTTATTTCTTTGTATTGCTAAATACTATTCCATTATAGAGTTATACCACAATTTGTTTATCCATTCACCTGCTGATGGACATTGGGATGATTAAAATAATACTGATATGAACATTCATGTATGGATATTTGTATGGGAATATGCTATCTTTTACCTTGGGCAAATGTATACAAATGCAATGGCTGGATCATAGGATTGGTATATATTTACCTTTTTAAAATATTGTCAAACCGTTTTACAAAGTGGTTTTACTATTTTGCATTCCTATCAGCAGTATATGCGAGTTTTAGTTGCTCTACATTCTCACCAACACTTAGTATGACCAGTCATTTTAATTTCTAAGAAGTGCATAGTGATGCATCATTGTGGTTTTAATTTACATTTCCCTGATTAAATATTCAAATTGCTATCCCAGCTCTCATTTGGTTAATATTTGCATGGAATATTTTTTTCCTTCCTTTCACTTTCAATCTATTTGTGTCTTTGGGCCTAACATGTGCCTCTTTTAGATGACATACAGTTGGATCATGATTTTTTTAATCCATGCTGCTACACTCTACCTTTGATTGGAGCATTTATTTACATCATGGTAATCATCAATAACAAAGGACTTAACTCTGACATTTTGTTATTTGCTTTTATGTGTGTGTCTTATACCTTCTCTCTCCTTTACTTTCTCCATACTGCCAACATTTGTGTTTTGTTGATTTTTTTGTAGTGAACCATTTTGATTCCCTTCTCCTTCCTTTTGTGTATGTTTTAGTTATTTTATTTGTGCTTACCATGTAGATTACATTTAACATATTGCTTTTATAACTACCATAATTAAATTGATATCATCTTAACTTCAGTAACATACAAAAACTCTATTCCAATACCACCACCAACATCACTCCCCAACCCAGCCTCAGTTATGTTCTTGTTATTACCTATTACATCATTATACTTCATGTGCCCAGTAAGATAAATGTATAATTTTTTATGCATTTGTCATTATAAAGCATAAAGGACATAACAGCTAAAATTACCAATCAAAGGTACCTTAAAACTGGCTCTTATACTTGCTCACGAATTTACCTTTACTGGAGATATATTTTTCTCTGTACGGCTTCAAATTGCTGTCTATTGTTCTTTCTTTGCCATGTGAAGGACTGCCCTTAGCATTTATTTTAGGGCAGGTCTAGTGGTAATTATTAACTGCTTCAGCTTTTGTTTATCTGGGAACATCTTAATTTCATCCTCATTCTTGAAGATAGTTTCATTGATATAGCATTCTTGGTTGATGGTTCCTTTTTTTTAACTCCCATCACTTTCAGTATGTCATTCAACTGCCTTTTAGCCTCCAAAGTTTCTGAGAAAAAATATGCACTTAATCTTTTTGGGGATCTTTTTTAAATGACAATGTGCTTTCCCTTTCTACTTTCAGGATTCTCTTTGTCTTTGGTTTTGAGAGCTTGATTATAATGTGTCTCAGTGTGGGTCTCTTTGAGTTTATCCTACTCGAATTTTGTTGAGATTATTGGGTTTATAGATTCATGTGCTTAGTCAGATTTAGAAAGTTTTCTGCTATTATTTTTTAAACATTCTTTCTGTCCCTTTATGTTTCTCTTCTCCTTCTGGGATTCCCATGATGTGTATGTTAGTTTTCTTGATGATGTCCTGTCTTTCCATTATGCTATACTCAGCCCTCTTGATCCTTCTTTCTTGTGCTCTTCAGACTCCATAATTTTAATTACATTATCCTCTACTTCACTGACTCTTCTGTCAGTTCAAATCTGTTAAGTCCTTCTAATGATTTTTTAATTTCAGTTATTGTATCTTTTCTTCCAGTATTTCTGTTTAGTTTCTTTTATAGTGTCTATCACTTTATTTTGGAGCCCTGGTGGTGCAGTGGTTAAGAGTTTGGCTGCTAACACAAAGGCTGGCAGTTAAAATCCACCAGCAGCTCCTTGGAAACTATATGGGGCAGTTCTACTCTGTCCTACAGGGTCACTATGAGTCAGAATTGACTTGACAGCAACACTTTTGTTGTTTTTTTTTTTAGTCACTTTATTTATACTGTTCTTTAGTTCATACATCATTTTTCTGATTTCCTTTAGTTCTTTATCCATGTTTTCCTTTAGTTCACTGAGCAAGTTTAGTATTATTGTATTATATTCTTCCAATATATTCATTATCTGGGCTTCCATAAAGATAATTTCTCTCCCTTCATCTTGTTCTTTTGAAAGGGCTATCATTTACTAGTTTGTCTGGTTTTTTTTTTGTTTTTGTCTTGTGATTTTTTTATTGAAACTGGGACATTAGAATATTACAAAGTGTTAGCTTTCTCAATTCTTCCACATACATTGTGCTTTAGAAAGTGCTAATTTCTGCAAAAAAAAAAAACTCTTAGACAAGTGTAGCCTTTAATCTTTGTTTATTGCTCTTTTCCTTACACTGTGAGAGGCGTACTGATCAATCTACCCTCAGGCAGGCACAGCCTTCAGTCTTGCTCACCACTCCCTCCTTCGCCCTGCTGGAGTTCCAATTTAGGCCAGACCAAAGTTTTAGTCCTTCTGGCAGCTTCCAGACTAAATGGAAAATTACACTGATCAGTCTGCCCTCAGGATGGTACAACCTGCAACCTTTATTCACCACTCCATCCTCATTCTGTTCACCACCCCATCCTCATCCAATTAATGCTAGACTGAGGTTTCAGTCCTTCAAGTCCACTCCCAGATGGGTCAGAACATGAACCCTGAACGGTCTGCTAGTAGGATCTGTCCTATTTACTTTGAAGCTAGAGTTCCAGGTCATTCTTAGTGCACAGGAGAACCGTAGGTTGACTGGGGCTCCTCTATAGCCATTCAATTTCTGTACTGGGAGGGGGAGGGATGGGAACAATAGAAAAGAGATTTTTCTACCATTAAAGGCTCATTCTATCTTATTTCAGTTTGTGGCTCTTTGCTGCCATCCTTTGCATGCTTTTTCAGAGTTCTTACAGGATTGAGTGCATATTTTCTAGTTGCTTTTATTTGTGTTCATGTGAGAAGAGTTAAGATCTTAGACCTGCTCATGCTGCCATCTTTCCAGAAGTCTTGTTCAATTGATTTTTTTTAAATACATTTAGTTTTATAATATTTTAAAAGTTAAATATAGTGCACAGAGTCCGCATATATTCTACACCCAGTTTACACTATGTTAGCATTTTACATTACTATGGTACATTTGTCACACCTAATGAACCATTATTAATCAATTATTCTTAACTCTGTATTTTATTAGGATTGCATTAGTTTTGTCCTAATATTCTTTTTCTGTTCCAGGATCACACCTAGAACGTCACATTACAATTAATGTAATGTCATGTCATGTCACCTGAGGATTCTCTTAGCTATGCCAGTTTCTCAGACTTTGCTTGTTTTTGATAACCTTGACACTTTTGAGGAGTACTGGTCAGATATTTCTCAGTTTGAAATTTGGCTGGTTTTCTCTTGGTTAGACTGGAGTTATGGGTTTCTGTTGGGCAAAAAAGCCCAGAGGTAAAGTGCCATTCTTAGTACAACATATACAGGATTCATGCTATCAAATTTACTTATCACTGTTGATATTAACCTTGACAACCTAGCTAAAGAAGCGTTTGCCAGGTTTGTTTACAGACAGTAACAGTATAAGTACTTTATTTCACCTTTTTCTATAGTATACTTCTTGAAAGAAAGTCATTAAGTGTATCCCACATTTATGGGGTGAGGAGTTATATTCTACCTCCTTGAGGGGGAATTATATACATAAATTAATTGGAATTCTGTACAGGAAACTTGTCTCTTCTCCCTATTAATATTTGTCTTGTTTTTCTGTTTCCCATATTATTGCTTTCCTCTCTGATCTTTATTATTTCTTTTCTTCTACTTAAAAGTAAGACTAATTTGCTCTTATTTTTCTATTTTATTAGGTGGAAACTGTGGTCATTGGTTTGATACATTTATTTGTTTTTTTATGTACATGTTTAATGCTACAAATTTTCCTCCAAGTACTGCTTAACTCTATTCCACAGATTATGATATGTTGTGTTTTTGTTTTCCCGTTCAGTTCAAAATGCTTTTTAATTTTCTTTTATTCTCAGACACATGAAATATTTAATAACATATTACTTAGTTTCTAAATATTTGCTGATTTTCCAGACAGCTTTTGATTATTACTTTCTGGCTGATTTCCACTGTAGCCACACAATAGTTTTTGTATGACTTAATTCCTTTTAAATTTATTGAGACTTGTTTTATGGCTCAGAACATAATCTCTCTTTGTAAATGTTATGTATGCATTTAAAAAGAATGTATATTTTATTTTGTTGGGTAAAGTGTTCTGTAAATGTCAGTTAGGCCAAGTTGGTTGATAGTGTTTTTTAAGTCTTCTATATCCTTACTGAATTTCTGCTGCGTTTTCTATCAGTCATTAAGAGAGGTGTTCATATCTGCTACTATAATTTCAATTTTTCTATTTCTTCTTGTAATAGTATCAGATTTTGCTTTATATATTTTGAAGCTTTGTTACTAGGTGCATAATTGTTTAGGATTGCTATACCCTATTGATGAGTCAACCCCTTTGTCATTGTAAAATGACTCTCTTTATTCTGGCAATGTTCTTTTCTCTGAAATCTACTTTGTCTAGTATTAGCCACTTCAACTTTCTTTGACTAGTGCTAGCAGGGTAAAACTTTTCCATACTGTTACTGTTAATTTATTTGTGCATTTATATTTAAAGTCGGATGGCTGCATATACTTGGATCTTCCTTTTTTACAAATCTGACAACCACTGATTTTTCTTTGTAGTGTTTACAAAAGTTACATATGAGACAGTTATTGACATGATTGGGTTTAAATCTACCAACTTGTCATTTGTTTTCTTTGCTCAAGCTGTTCTTCCTTTCCTTCTCCGCCCCTTTGTATTTGCATTAATTTAGCAATTTTTATTATTTCATTTTATCTCCCCTATTGGATTTTTTTTAAGGTTTTATTATGTTATATTAGAGTTGCTTTAGGGTTTGTAGCATACCTATTTAAGTTATCACATTTACTATCAAGTGACCTTATACTTCTTAACATATAGTAAAAAATCTTACCACAATATATTTCCATTTCTCCTGTACTGACCCCTGTGCTAGTGTTTTCATACATTTTATTTCTATATATGGTATAAACTTCAAAATATATAGTTACTATTATTGCTTTAAACAATTGATTATCTTTTGAAGAGATTTAAATAATAAAAAATCTTTCTATTTATTCATATAGTCACCACTTTCATTGTTCTCTGTGGTGTAGAATTAGTTTTCTATTGGTATTATTTTCCTTCTTCTTGAATGACTTAATTTAACATTTCTTGTAGTACAGGTCTACTTCTGATGAGGTACAGCTTTTGATGTCTAAAAATATCTTTAAACTTTTTTTTTCTTCCACAGGATATAGACTTCTAAGTTGACTTTTTTTTCTTCCAGTATTTTAACAATTTTGTTCCATTCTTTTCTATCTTGCATTGTTTATTATGAGAAATCCATTGTTTTCCTATTGCTGTTCCTTTGTACGTAAAGGGTCTTTTTTGCTCTGGCTGCTTTTAAGGTTTTCTATTTATCACTGACAATAAGCAATTTTATTATGATGTATCTTGGGGAAGTTTGCTTCAAATTTCTTGTACTTGGGTTCATTGGACTTCTTAGAACTGAAGTTTGGAAAAATTTCAGCCATTATTTCTTCAAATATTTTTCTGTCACCCATCTGCCTCTCCTAGGGACTTGAATTGTATATTTATTTGGCTGTTTTAAATGTATGCATGAACTCTCTGATTTTCTCTGTTGGTTAGTCATTGCTGGACTTGCTTATGTATCTGACAGTCAGCTGGCAGCTGAGTGATCTGAGATAATCTCACTCACATGCCTGGTAATTAGTAGGTGGGGCAATAAGCCCAACCAGACCACATGACCTAGCAGGATAGCCCAGCCTCTTCCCCATAACTGTCATGTTAGAGCCCAAGAGCAGAAAGAGAAGGCAGCCCCAATGTTGTTGCCATTGAGTTAACCCTGACTCATGGCAACATTATGTTCAACAGAAAAAAAAAAAAAAAAATTGCCTAGTCCTGTGCCATCCTCATAATCATTGGTATGTTTGAGTCCATTTTTGCAGCTATTGTGACAATCCGCATCATGGAAGGTTTCTAAATCTGTTCTCTTTTGCTACTCTGCACTGAAGAACAAGTTTTTCTGACATCCATTTTGGGTTTTCCTTCTTTCCTGTCTTTTTTTTTTTTTGATGTTTACTTTCTTCATGTATGATGTCCTTGATGTCATCCCACAACTCCTCTGGTTCTCAGTCATTAGTGTTCAGTGTGTTAAATCTATTCTTGAGATGGTCTCTAAATTCAGGTGGGATGTATTTAAGATTGTGGTTTGGCTCTCATAGACTAGCTTGATTTTCTTCATCATCAAAGTGAACTTGCATACGAGCAATTCACGGTTGGTTCTGCAGTCAACCCTGGGATATGTCTTGAGTGATGTTACTATGCTTTTCCACTGACTTTTCCACAGTTGTAGTTGATTTGATTTCTGTGCAATCTGTCTGGTGAAAATAATATGTGTAGTCATTGATTGTGTTGTTTTTAAAAAGTATTTCCAATAAGTAAGTCATTGGTCTTGCAGAATTCTATCATATGATCTCTGGCATCATTTCTATCACCAAAGCAGTATTTTTCAATTACTGATTCTTCTTTTTTGTTTCCAGCTTTCACACTCCAATCACCAGTGATTATCAATGTGTCTTGATTGCATATTGGATCAATTTCAGATGATAGGAATTCATAAAATCTTAAATTTCTTCATCATTGATGTTCCTGGTTGGTGCATAAATTTGGATAATAGTTATATTACCGGATCTTTCTTGTAGGTGTATGGATAATTAACCTATCACAGACCATGTGGTACTTTAGGATAAATCTCAAAATGTTGTTTTTAACAACATTTTGCAACCATGTTCCTCTTCAATTTCTTGTTCCCAGGGTAGTAGACCACATAATTGTTGGACTAAAAATGGCCAGTACCAGTACACTTCAACTCAGTAACACCTAGGATCTCAGTCTTCAAGTGATCCATTTCATTTTTGACAACTTCCAATTTTCCTTGATTTATACTTTGTACATTCTACATTTTGATTGATAATGGATGTCTGCAGCTGTTACTTCTCATTTTGAGTCTTGCTATATCAGCAAATGAAGGCTTTGAAAGCTTTACTCCATTGGCTTCATGAGGTCTACTCTACTTTAAGTAGGCAGCTCACATTGTAAGTGATTTCTGATTTAAGAGGCTCATCTTCCAGCATTATATCAAACAATATTCTGTTGTTATCCATGTTTTCATTGACTAATTTTTGGAAGTAGATCACTAGGCTTTTCTTCCTAGTCTGTCTTAGTCTGAAAGTTTTACTGAAACATGTCCACTATAAATTACCCTGCTGGTATTTGAAATACCAGTAGCATAGCCTCCAGCATCATAGCAACATGCAAGCCACCAAATTTGACAAACTAACAAATGAGTAGAGTACTACAACCGTAGGTAGACTAAATTCTGCTCCTTTTGGTGAAACATGTAGTTTGCTGATTAGAATCCAAGGTTTTCCCCATTCTATAGAAATATGGCAATTGCTATATATCCCAGATATATTTTTAAATATTCTGTCGGATGTACTTCAGTGTTTTGCTTTTAACATAACTTTTCCAGTCACGCAATTGCATTTTCATGTACTTAGATGTAAATCTGTTCCCTAGTCTCTTGTAGTTTATAGTTTATTCATGAATTCAATAAGCATATACTTACTATGCTTCTGTTATTTTTTAGACACTATGCTAAATGCATGAATATAGACATGAACACAGTATGCAAACAGTCCCTTCCCCAATGGAGTTTACAATCCAGTGAACTATATATACCAGTAAATGAGCTATCACAATACCAAGTGAAACATATTAAAGGAAGAAAAAAAACCGTGGAAGAAAATTTATAGAAAATCTCTATAAACAAGAGGAAAAAAAGAATTATCACTTTACAGAATAGCTCACTTTAAGACATAAACAAGTAGTAAAGCTTATTGAATTTGAAAATGTAATTAGACATTCAGTTATCTTACAAAGAAGACCCAGATACTTTTTAGAAAAAAATAGTTGCAAGTGAGAGTTTCCATTAAAAACAAATTATTCTCGTAACAAAGTAACAGATCCTTAAACAGTTGTTTTAGTTATCTAGTGCTGCTATAACAGAAATACCACAAGTGGATGGCTTTAACAAATTTATTCTCTCATAGTTTAGGAGGTTAGATGTCCAAATTCAGGGCACCAGCTCCAGGGGAAAGCTTTCTGTCTCTGTTGCTGTTGGAGGGAGGTCCTTGTCATCAATCTTCCCCTGATGTAGGAGCTTCTCAGCACAGGTACCCTGGTTCCAAAGGATGCGCTCTGTTCCTGACACTACTTTCTTGGTGGTATGAATTCCCCTGTCTCTCTGCTCACTTCTCTTTTATATCTCAAAAGAGATTGACTTAAAACAGAACCCAATCTTGTAGATTGAGTCCTGCCTCATTAACGTCACTGCCTCTAATCATGCCTCATTAACATCATAGAGGTTAGGATTTACAACACATAAGATAATCATATCAGATCACAAAATGGTGAACAATGACACAATACTGGGAATCATGGCCTAGCCAAGTTGACATACATTTTTAGGGGACACAATTCAATCCATAAAAACAGTTTTAACATGGTAATCTTAAAGGTGAATTATAGCCAACATCCATCAAACTACTAATGACTTAAATGCTCAGAAATCATTCAAATGTTTTTAAAACTGTAAACACTGATTATTGATTCAATAACAATTAGAATTTGGGTAGCAAATTAAACACTACATAATAGTCTTAGACTAAAAGTTACTGCATTGAAAAAAATGCCTGCATATATAGACATATACTTATCTAGCTTCATTCCAAAAGGGTCGTCATTGATCACTCCTTTAATGGTGCAACAACATAAAGTCAATATAAGAAGAGCAGGAGAAGAATTATAAAAAGAAAATTAAATTGCAAGCAGAAAATCTTTAAAAAGCATCAAAAATGTAATAAAGCATTTAATACTCTTATACAGTGCTCTCAAAGAGCAACTCCAAAGTGCTCAAATAAACAATTTCCATCTGAATAAATCTTTCTAAAAGATAAACTGCTGGTAGCAAATCTTTTGGGAGACATAGGCATCTGAAAGGGATGTTATAGATGTAAATACCATTATTATTATGAAACATGAAGACTGTCTTTCCAGATATAAAATATGGGAGATATTACAGTGTGACCCTTTCCAGTTACAGGTATTTAAACTCAACACCTATAAGTTAACATTTTAAAAAGAGTCTTGTGCCAATTGCACAATAAGCAATTCTCTATACAGACTCCCTATGTTAAATCTCTAAGCAGCATTTGTGACTATGAAAAATTGCCCTTAAGAAACAACATACATGGATATAGCATCATATAGCTTATAAAATATTCATATTTCTTTCCAGTCACCCTGTCTAATAGATGGATAATATTTTATAGCCTCAACTTACCTTGAGAAAATAGACGCTAAAATTGTAGGGGGATTGCCCAAGATCATAGAGTAGATAAGATATATATATATCACACCAGTTTGAGTTAATTGACTTAATTCCAACTCATGGCCATCCCATGAGTAGAGTAGAACTGTGTTCCACAGGGTTTTCAATGGCAGATTTTTGGAAGTAAATTGCCAGGCCTTTCTTCCAAGGCACCTCTGGGTGGACTCAAACTACCAACCTTTCCGTTAGCAGTGAGTGCATTAACCATTTGCACCACCTAGGACTCTAAGAGAAAGATAAATAACTATAATTCAGGCCCCCTGACTCGCAGTCTAATAGTGTTTCTTCTCCACCAAAGGGTATCTCTTATTGCAACCCACTCACTATATCCCCAAAGTCTAAAAGAAAAATACACTTGCAAAAAATTGCCATCAACCATAAATACTGGGTACCTGTAGTGTAAATTCTAGATGAGCATGAGCAGATATGATCTTTTGTTTTTTGTTTTCAATTTTCGTAAAGGAACAGGATGGACTCTCAGTAAGTTTTTTGATGGTAGTGATGATTTTATTCTTTTTATGATAAAGTTTTCATCCCTTTCTAACTACAAAACCAGCCATGACTCATGACACATTGAAGAAAGATGAAAACATATAGGAGAGTATAATGAAGAAAATGAAAAATTGATAATTACTTCTTAAAAGCCACATAATAAAATCCATACCTTTTGCTGTGGTTTTTTTTTTCTGAAAGACCAGCCAATGTCTTACCATTTTTTTATTGAACTTATCCAAAAGTCAGATTAAGTAAATTTAAAATATATTGCCCCCAATGTGCTCTGAAATTGTCTCTCTCTACTTAGAACTAGGCTATCTTGAGAATTGTATGTGTTATCAAATCAACTTCCAATTGTTTGAATTAATTACCAGCTATATCAGACCAATCAACCCAGATAATTGTTTTTGGTCTGTAATTTTCTTTTTTTGTGGTATCTTCACCTGGTTTTGGTATTAGGGTTACACTGGCTTCATAGAATAAGTTTAGGAGTATTCAAGCCTTTTCTATTATCTGAGATACCTTTAGTAGCAGTGGTGTTAACTCTTCTCTGAAAGTTTGGTAGAATTCTCCAGTGAAACTGTCAGGGCCAGGGCTTTTTTTTGTTGGGAGTTTTTTAATTACCTTTCCAATCCCTTCTTTTGTTATAGGTTTATTTAGTTGTTCTACCTCTGTTTGTGTTAGTTTAGGTAGGTAGTGAGTTTCTAGAAATTCATCAATTTCCTCCAGGTTTTCAAATCTGTTAGAGTACAATTTTTCATAGTATTCTGTTATGATTCTTTTAATTTCAGTTAGGTCTGTTGTGGTATCACCCATCTCATTTCTTATATGGCTTATTTGCTTCCTCTCCTGTTTTTATTTTGTCATCTTGGCCAGTGGTTTATCAATTTTGTTGATCTTTTCAAAGAATCAGCTTTTGGTCTTGTTAACTCTTTCAATTGTTTTTCTATTCTCTATTTCATTTAATTCTGCTCTAATTATTATTATTTCCTCTCTTCTGCTGCCCAAGGGCTTCTTTTGCTGCTGTCTTTCTACTTGTTCATGTTGTAGGGTTAACGTTTTGATTTTGGCCTTTTCTTCTTTTTGGATGTGTGCATTTATTGCTATACACTGACCTCTGAGCACTGCTTTTGCTGTGTCCCAAAGGTTCTGGTAGGATGTGTTTTCATTCTTATTTGATTCTGTGAATTTCTTTATCCTATCCTTAATTTCTTCTATAACCCAGTAGTTTTTTAGCAAGGTGTTGTGCAGTTTCCATGTGTTTGATTTTTTTTCCGTTATTGATTTCTACTTTTATGGCTTTATGGTCAGAAAAGATGCTTTGTAATATTTCGATGCTTTGGATTCTGTTAAGGCTTGCTTTACAGCCTAATATGTGATCTATTCTGGAGAATGTTCCATGTGCATTGGAAAAGAAAATATACTTGGTTGCTGTTGGGCAGAGTGTTCTGAATACATCTATGAGATGAAGTTGGCTGATTGTAGTATTTAGATCTTCTGTGTCTTTATTGAGCTTCTTTCTAGATGTTCTGCCCTTCACCGAAAGTGGTGTCTCCTATTATTGTGGAGCTGTTTATCTCTCTTTTCAATACTGTTAGAGTTTGTTTTATATATTTTGGAACCCTGTCATTGGGTGTGTAAATATTTATTATAGTTATGTCCTCCTGGTGTATTGATCCTTTAATCATTATATAGTGTCCTTCCTTATCCTTTCTGGTGGATTTTACTTTAAAGTCTATTTTTGCAGAGATTAATATTGCCACTCCTGCTCTGTTTTGAGTGTTGTTTGCTTGATATATTTTTTTCCATCCTTTGAGTTTTAGTTTGTTTGTGTCTTTAAGTCTAAGGTGTGTCTCTTGTAGGCAACATATAGATGAATCATTTTTTTTATCCATTCTGCCACTCTCTGTCTCTTTATTGGTGCATTTAGTCCATTTACCATCAGTGTAATTATTGATAAGTATGAGTTTAGTGCTGTCATTTTGATGTCTTTTTTTTGTGTATTGTTGACAGTTTCTGTGCTGAGTCGTTTTTCTTTATGTATTTTCTTTTCATCTTTTTCATTGTTGATTTTGTATTTGCTGAGTCTTTATATTTTCCTTGTTTTTTATTTTGATGTGTATGATTGTTAGTTTCCTTTGTGGCTACTTTAATATTTACCCCTATCTTTCTAAGTTGAAACCAATCTTTTTTTTCTTTTATTGCCTTGACTTCCTCTCCATATGAAAGATCTATGACTACATTTTTTAGTCCCTCCTTTTTGTTTTAATGTTGTCATCTTTCACAAATTGATGTCTCTGTTTCCCTATTTTCAATGTGTTAGCTTTGATTGATTTTGTGACTTCCCTATCTGGGTTGATATCTGGTTGTTCTAGTCTTGGGTTGTTATCTGATGTTACTGATTTTCTAACTGGAAGACTCCCTTTAGTATTTCTTGTAATTTTGGTTTGGTTTTTGCAAATTCCCTAAACCTATTTATCTGGAAAAGCCCTAATTTCACCATCATATTTGAGAGACAGTTTTGCTGGATATATATAATTCTTGGCTTGCAGTTTTTTTCCTTCAGTTCTTTATATATGTTATGCCATTGCCTTCTTGCCTGCATGGTTTCTGCTGAGTAGTCCGAGCTTAGTCTTTTTGACTCTCCTTTGTAGATGATGTTTTGTTCATCCCTAGCCACTCTTAAAATTCTCTCTTTATCTTTGATTTTGGCAAGTTTGAAGCTAATATGTCTTGGTGACTTTCTTTTGGGATTTACCTTATGTTGGGTTTGATGACCATCTTGGATAGATATCTTCTCATCTTTCACAATATCAGGGAAGTTTTCTGTAAACAAATCTTCAACAATTCTGTCTGTATTTTCTGTTATCCCACCTCGTTCTGGTACTCCAATCACTCATAGGTTATTCCTCTTGATAGAGTCCCACATAATTCTTAGGGTAGCTAAAGAATTTTTAATTCTTTTATCTGATTTTTCCTCAAATAAGTTGGTGTCAACTACTTTATCTTCATTCTCACTAATTCTGACTTCTATTGCCTCAATTCTGCTCCTACGACTTCCTATTGAGTTGTCTAATTCTGAAATTTTGTTGTTAATTTTCTGGATTTCTGATTTCTGTCTCTCTATGGATTCTTGCAGCCTGTTAAATTTGCCGTTATGCTCTTCTATAATCTTAAGTTCCTCTATTGCTTTGTCTCTGTGTTCCTTGGCTTGTTCTGCATTTTGCATGATCTCCTTCCTGATATCTTGAAGAGTTCTGTATGTTAATCTTTTGTATTCTACCTCTGATAATTCCAAGAAATTATCTTCCTCCAGAAAAATCTCTTGATTCTTTGTTTTGGGAGCTTGTTGAGGCCATCATGGTCTGCCTCTTTATGTGATTTGATATTCACTGTTGTCTCCAAGACATCAATAGTTATTATATTTATTTATTTTATGTTTGCTTACTGTGTCTCAGCTTCTTGTTTTGTTTTGATATGCCCAGATAGGCTAGTTTGATTTTTGGCACCTTCGAAGCTCTAACATCCTGTCACCACGTGGTTAGATCTGTTACTAGGTATGTGAGCCCAGGAGTCCATTTACTTTTCTTGTATGGATTCAGCTCAGGTGTCCAGGTAGTCCATCACCAAGTGTGTGGTGCAGGCTCTCACCTACAGTCCTAGACAGACAGAGGTGATTGGTGTAGGCACAGGTATCTGGCTGCAGCAGGGGTTCATGCACTGAGCAAAGCAGGGGGCTGATGGCTGCCCTTGAGTGTTTGGGTGGAAAGCGTGTACCTGTTCCCAGGATCACATATGTGAGTATGTTTTGCAGCCAGACTATGAACACCCAGTCCTGTTGGCTATAAGGACTGGGGTGCACTGCTTATTCTTGGACCCCTGTCTTGGGTGGCTAGGTGGTGTGGGTGGAGCCACCAGTCCTCAGGCCCCTAACGTATGTAGGTGAGGACCCTGCTTAATGAGCAGAGCAGTGATAAATGTCACGAACCGGCCACTTCACAGTACAGCTGACACAGTTGAATTTAGGCTTTGGGTATATACCCTGTTGTACTGTGGTAATAAGAGCCTACACTGTTGAAATGGGCCCACATAGGTCTATGCAGGGGTGAAAGACATTCAAAGTCCATGGACCCCTTATGCCTGTGCCTAGGCAAAGGAGCTGTGCCAACCCTGAGTTCCCAGCTTAGGGGAGCCAGCAAATTATTTTTTCCTATTTGTTAATTTGTTCCCTCTCCAAGGCAGGGAGAATGGCTCAGGACACATGACAGGTCTTACTTCTGGCCCAGGGAATCAGCAATCACTGAAGCCAGCCTGGGACCTGGTGCAGAGCAGGAAGTGGGCAGGTAAATGGGAGAGAGGTTTTTCCCAAAAGGAGTGTTTTTTGATCCATGTGGTAGGTCAGACACGTACTTATCTTTTGCCTATTGAGCACCGCTTTTCACTGGTTCAGGAGGCATGAATAGACTCTCTGCCTCTCTTTCTCTCCCGATGTGCAAAATGCTTCCCACATGCCATTGCTTGCCTCATGGTGCACACCAGCCTATCCGGCCTGAAGGGTGCTGTCTCCTGCCAGTTCAGGTCTGGCAACTCCTCGCTGCTTCCAGAACATCTTTCCTTCCCCCAGCTACTCAACTCAATTCCTCAACCTTACCTTTGATGTTCAGGGCTCCTAGATTGTTTTATATGATCGATTCACTTGTTTTTTGGGTCATTGTTGTAAGAAGGACCACAGAAAGATGACTATTCTACCATCTTGGCCCCACCTCTACAGATAATTGTTTTTGGGAAGTGTTGCTAGTCCATCTGGGGACGTTAATACCAGTTTCCTAAGTGGTTTTTTCAGAAAAATTTTACATGCGTATAATATTGATGACACTGTTCAATAATTGCTGCATTCTTTTGGATCATCTTTCTTTGGAATGGGCGTAAATATGGATCTCTTCTAGTCAGCCAGATAACTGTCTTCCAAATTTCTTGGCATAGACAGGTGAACACTTCCAGCATTATATCCATTTATTGAAACATCTCAATTGGTATTCTATCACTTCCTGGAGCCTTTTTTTTTTTTTTTGCCAATGCTTTTAGCGCAGCTTGGACTTCTTCCTTCAATACCATAGGTTCTTGATCACGTGCTGTCTCCTGAAATGGATGAATTTTGACCATTTCTTTTTGGTATAGTAACTCTGTGTATTTTATCTGTCTTCTTTTGGTGCTTCCTGCACCATTCACTATTTTGCCTGTAGAATTCAAAAATGATTGCAGCAGTACATCCACAGGGCACTGCCAGAAATTCAAGTCAGATTGAGAAGAGGACATGGAGCAAGGGATATCATTGCTAATGTCAGATGGATCTTAGCTAAAAGCAGAGAATATCAGAAAGATGTTTACCTGTGTTTCATTGACAATGCAAAGGCATTCGACTGTGTGGACCATAACAAATTATGAATAACATTTTGAAGAATGGGGATTCCAGAACATTTAATTCTTCTCATGAGGAACTTGTACATAGACCTAGAGGCAGTTGTTCTAACAGAACAAGGGAATGCTGCAATGGTTTAAAATTAGGTAAGGTGTGGGTCAGCGTTGTATCCTTTCACCGTACTTACTCAATCTGTATGCTAAGCAAATAATCCAAGAAGCTGGAGTATATGAAGAAGAACAGAGCATCAGTATTGGAGAAAGACGCATTAACAACCTGCAATATGCACATGACACAACCTTGCTTGCTGAAAGTGAAGAGGACTTGGAGCACTTACTGATGAAGATAAAAGACTACAGTCTTCATTATGGATTACGCCTCAACATAAAGAAAACAAAAATCCTCACAACCGGACCAATAAGCAACATCATGATAAATGGAGAAAAGTTTGAAGTTGTCAAGGATTTCATTTTATTTGGGTCCACAATCAACACCCATAGGAGCAGCAGTCAAGAAATCAAATGATGTGTTGCATTGGGAAAATAAGCTGCAAAAAACCACTTTAAAGCTTAAAAAGCAAAGATGTCACCTGAGGACTAAGGCGTGCATGACCCAAATCATGGTATTTTCAATCACCTCATATGCATGTGAAAGCTGGATGATGAATTGATGCATTTAAATAATGGTGTTGGTAAAGAATATTAAATATGTCATGGACTGCCAGAAGAACGAACTAACCTGTCTTGGGAAAAGTACAGCCAGAATGCTCCTTAAAAGTGAGAACGGTGAGACTTCATCTCATGTACTTTCACATGTTATCAAGAGGGACCATTTCCTGAAGAAGGACATCATGCTTGGTAGAGTAGAGGGTTAGCAAAAAAACAGGAAGACCCTCGATGAGATGGATTGACTCAGTGGCTGTAACAATGGACTCAAACATAGCAATGATTGTGATGATGGCACAAGACTCGGCAGTGTTTCCTTCTGTTGCACATAGGGTCACTATGTGTTGGAATGACTCAATGGCACCTGTCAACAACAACAAAGTGGTTTGCTTAGCTGCTTGAGAAGTGAATGAATCATAAATCCATTCCCAAGACTGGCAGCAGTGGTCAGAGAAGCGTGCAGTAACAAAAATGCGAATAAAAGAAGTGTTAGTTGGTAATCTGTAGAAGATGCTGTGTGCATTTTCACAGCCAGGTGTTGGTCCTACCTGTGTCCTCATTAGCTGATACTCTCTCCATCCTCATTGGCTGACACTCTCTCAATCCTCATTGGCTGATACTTGCCTCACCCTTTCTCCCTGTCTTATGCACCTCCCCATCCTAATTCTCTGTAGATGTAAGATGTTTTATTAGCCTATCCTTATAGCTGAAAAACAGATGTTAAGAGAGTAGTGCAATAGTGTTTCCACTCTGCCAAGCTATATCTCTTGCTAATGGCATAGATTCCCAAATTCTAGGGGGAAAAATAGATTTGCAGGAAAACCTGTTTACCTTTGCAGCTATTAATTCCTCATCTGGAGTCCCTGGGTTGTGCAAATGGTTGAGCACTGGACTGCTAACCAAAAGGTTGGCAGTTCAAGTCCACCCAGAGGCTCCTTAGAAGAAAGACCATATGATCTACTTCCGAAAAATCAGCTCCTAAAAACCTTGTAGAGGTTCTACGCTGACACACATGCGGTTTCCACAAATCCAAATCAACTCAATGGCAACTCGAAAGAAAAAAGTTTCTTATCCTGAAATGCTCTTCCCTTATTTCACAATCTGGTAAGTTCCTAACAAGTCTTCAGGCTCTGAAGTCCCCCTTCCCCAGTAAGGAGTGAACAATCCTTCCATGTGACAACCATAACCACATATATGACATGGTTTTACAACAGTTTACGTATTTTTCCTCTCCACTGGTTTGTGAGGGCATTAAGAACAGGGAATGTGCCTTACTCTTAGCTATAAAACTTGTGCCCAGCACATATGTCCTACAAATTCAGTAAATTTGTGTGGAATAAACAGTTGTTTGTGGAATAAGAGAATAAATGAAAAGAAGCCAAGAAAGTAGGAAAAATGGAAAAAAGGAAGAAAGAAGAGGAAATTTCTGTAATAACTGAAAGTGCTTTGAGTGTGAGAGTCCCAATCTTGTAAAATAACTCATCCTAAATTTGGCTACTCAAATAGTCTAATAACCACGAACACAAATAATGTTATTTCCCATCTTGACAAGGTTGTCTGATGAAGAAGGAAGAGAATTTTAAACCTGATAACCTCATATTTCTTCATTGATTTCTGTCTTCCACATCAGGATTGATATAATGAAACAAACCCTATTGAGAGTTCTAAGTGGGTTTTAGTCTTGCTCTGTCAAGATATGACTTTAAGCAGATTGTGTAACATCTGGTCTCAGTTTCCCCATATGAAAATGAGGCAATTGAATGAGATGAGCTTTTCCAACTCAAACAAATGTTCCGAGATCAATTATCAATTATTTGAACCTCAGATGGGATGGGAAGTAGGAATTCAATTCAGTGTTGACAAACATAAAAATAATGAGACCATTTAGGAGAGATGGCTGTGTACTGCTGTAGGACACGAGGATTTGAATGTGAATTTCATCACCTACTAAAAAAGGTAGTAAGGTGATTAATCTCTACCTTGCATCCAAGACTTCCCCCATTGTGCACCAAGGGACAAAGGGGCAGGAACAGGGTTTGCCTTGCTGAACGCTGTATTCTCAATACCTGGTCCAGTCCTGACTTTATGGTTACCAGTCGCCCTGGAGAGTACGCTGACTCATGGACACCCTATGTGTGTCATAGTAGAACTGTACAACACAGAGTTTTCAATGACTGGTCTTTTTCAGAAGTAGATCACCAGACCTTTCTTCCAAGACATCTCTGGGTGAATTCTAACATCCAACCTTTCGATTAGCAGCTGAGTATGTTAACAATTTGCACCACTCAATGACTCCTGACTATAGTTAGGAGCTAAAAAAAAAAAAAAAAAAGTTGATGGAATGAATCATTTTTGGTTTCTAAATAATAGTACTCATACTATTTGCTTAGTAGGTAATGTAAGAAATTAAGAGGTATCTGAGTTTTAATTGTACAGAACCTCATTTTATATAATTCTGAATTCATATTGACGGACTATATTGCCATACACCTAGCTAATGGTAGACCTCGGGTCGCTTAGTTCAGTGTTCTACCACCCTTTGCTTCTCAAAGAAGTTCATTGGATTGCATCTGGAAGTCAGTTCAAATTGTTCATCTTATTCATTTATTTATGCTTGGCTGACAGTAGGGGTTCAATAGAGATTTGTTGAATAGATTTAATTTCAATGAGTAAGAAAATCTGAGAAATTAAAATTTCTTGAGATTTCGAATGTTCTTTCAGATTAATTTAGGTTTCATGGGTCTTTTGTGCAATTTCAGCTTCCCTCTGGCCTTTGAAACAATGCTGTAAGCTCAGATGCTTCTGGTTGTGAAGATAACTTGTATCTGATAAACTAATATATTGCTTTTTGTGCCCAGGGTCAGAAACTGAAACAATAACTGAGAAAAATTTGAACTCCTCCTTATTCCTCTGGTTGTATCTCCTGAAGCACCAAAACATATCAACAACAAGAAACAGGGCACTACGTTGATTTCTTTGTAGCCGTCTTGTAAAGAACAAAAAGGTGGGGAGGGGGATGTCATCCTTGCATAAACTAGGACATTTTGAAGTGCAAAACCGAATTCAAATTATCTTAAGTTAAAAAAGTTTTTTTTATTGTGTACACGTAACTGGAGGAGATAGGAGTAGCATTGAGGACGGCTGCATCAAGTTCCAATAATACAATCTGGATGTTTTCTTTCCCTTTTCCAGGCCTGATCTGGCTTTCATCACATGGCACACCCCAATCAATGGAGAATTGTTCTTGGCCAAGCCTGCCTCATTGACCTAGCCCTATGCCCAGAGGGAATAGTGGACACTGGTATTGACATTGACAGCCTCACTAGTATCTCGTGGAATGGGGGATTAGCACTTCCTAAAGCAGAGAGCTGAGCAGAGCCCCAGAGGGCCAGAATCAGATTATCTCATGTTGTCACCTCCAGAGCCACTCTCTTGTGCTCAACACAAGACAACATTCTTGAAACTGACATGGCAGCCACCCACCCGCACTTCAGTTTCTTGATTTTTTAAATGCCATTATGTTTTATTTCCACTCCACTTCAAATGTCCACTCTGATAGGCATTACTTGGACCCCATCATTACCTAAAACGGCTCATCTCCTGAAATCATAAATTACAGTATGACACATTTTTTAATTTATTTTTTATTGTACTTCAGGTGAAGGCTTACAGAACAAATAGTTTCTCATGAAACAGTAGCACAAGTTGTTTTATGACATTGGTTAACAACCCCACAACATATCAACCCTCAAACTTCTCAACCTTTTTTTTGGTGAAAATACACATAGCCAAAGATACACCGTTTCAAAAATTTCTACATGCACAGTTCAGTGACATTGACTACGCTCTTCCAATTGTGCTGTTTATCTCACTTAAGATGAAGGCTTACAGAACAAAATAGTTTCTCATTTAACAGTTACTACAAATGTTGCCCTATAACAATGGTTAACAGTCTCACAACACATCAACAATATCCTTGACTCAACCTTGATTCCCTATCACCAGCTTCCTTGTCCCCTTCTGCCTTCTGGCCCTTGTCACTGGACTCCTGTACCTCGTTAGTCTCATTTAGTTTTATGGGGCTGTCCACTCCCAGGCTGAACAGTGAACCTCGGGAGTGACTTCACCACTGAGCTAAAAGGGTGTCTAGGGGCCATACTCTCGGGGTTTCTCCGCTCTCCATTAGACCAGTAAATCTGGTCTTTTTTGTGTGTGTGTGAGTGAGAATTATGCTCTACATCCTTCTCCAGCTCTGTCCAGAACCCTCTGTTGTGATCCTGGTCAGAGCAGTCACTGGTGGTAGCCGGGCACCATCTAGCTGTACTGGACTCAGGCCCGTGGAGGCCTTGATAGCTGTGGACAACTAGTCCTTCAGACTAATCTTTTCCTCGTATCCTGTTCTCTTCATTCTCCCTTGCTCCGGAAGGGATGAGACCAGTGGAGTATCTCAGATGGCTGCTCACAGGCTTTTAAGACCCCAGACACTACTCACCAAGGTAGAATGTAGA
>NW_004443970.1:14897149-14916594 GCF_000243295.1 Trichechus manatus latirostris
AAAGTTCCCAGGGATCCCACCGGTGCAGCTATGAGGTCTGGGGAAGTTGCTCTCAGTTGTTGGAGTACAGCCTTGCTAGAAGGCGTAGAGGTATACAACGCCAGTATTCAGGGATCAGAAAGAGAAGGAAGATATAGAGAGACAAGAAGCTGAGCAATGAAGAAAGACAAAAAGGGAAAAAGAGTGAAAGAAAACAAAACAAATTAAAAAAAAAGAACAGGAAAGGCCCCCCAAAAAACAGAAAGAAAAACAACAACAACAACAAAAAAAGAAATGCCCTCAGGGATTCCTCTGCACGTCTGTGGAAGCCGAGGGGGAGTCTCCTTGCCACGCAGCTCCGCCTGGCCAGAAAGGGCTCCCAACTCAAAAGGAAAAGAAAACAAACAAACAATTCAAAACAAACAAACGAACAAAAGCCCTGGGATCCCACCAGCACGGCATCCCAGGCTGGGAAGCAGCTCCATACTTGAACGGAGCTCCGCAGCGTCTCAGAAAGAAGCAAAGATGGCGCACGGAGCCAGGTACTCGACCGAAAGGAGGGGGAGGTGGCGAGAGGCAAATAAGAAATCTAAAGAAGCAGGAAAAAAAAGGAACACTAGCAGCCAACAAATGGCACTCAGAGAGCCAGCTAGTGCGGGCTGGTGTTTCTGGACAAGAGACTATGTCCGTGGGAAGCAGAGGGGGCCGAGTGTGGGTGAAGAAGGGTAGAGAGTGGGAAAGCATATATCACAAATTACCAGACCTCTGCAGCCCCTCAAGAAGAAGCAAAGGTAGCGCACGGAGCGAGGTACTCGAGCGAAAGGAGGGGGAGGTGGCAAGAGGCAAGGAAGAAATCAAAAGAAGTGGAAAAAAGCAACACCAGCAGCCAACAAATGGCATTCGGAGAGCCGCCCGTTCAGGTGTATGGAATCCAAGCAGCCGGTGTTTCCCGTTCAAGAGATTGTGGCCGCGGGAAGCAGAGGAGGCCGAGTCGGGGTGAAGAAGGGTGGGGGGTGGGAAAGCATATATCACAAATTTCCAGTTGTTTTGTCTTCTGCTGGACGCTCCGTGAGGCTGCTTTCTCGTACCCCGTTTGCTAGTCTCCGATAGGAGTCCAAGATGGTGGATCCACGCTGCGTTAGCTGGTAGGGGACCTCTGCATGAATCTCTCCTCACTCTCCATTCTCTGTCAGTTTTCTCACTCCATTTGGTGCTTGGCTGAGTTCTTTATCTCTTCATTTGATGTTTTAGGGTTTCAGGATTGTTGTATTCTCTGTTTGGCTTAGTTTTTCGGATCTTTGCTGTGGAGAGACAGCGTGGTGCTTCTGCCTAGAGTGCCATTTTGCCGGACGAGTCCAGTATGACACTTTTGACCACAACTTTCAATCCTTCTGTGTGTCTTGGCCTAAATCCCACAACATCTTGCTCATTGACTTCACAAACAAGGGCTTTGTTATCACCAGCTCTTTCTTAGTCTCACCAGTTTCCTCCTAATCAAGGATGTATGGATGATCACCTGCAACACCTATTGAGCACTTCCTACTTTACCTTTGTACTATTATTATACCTGTACTGGTTTCCTAATGCTGTGTAACATGTTACCACAAACTGGGTGGCTTAAAACAACATAAATTTATTCTCTCAAAGTTCTGGAGGCCAAAAGTCTGAAATCAGTATCACTGAGCTGAAATCAAGGTATTGGGACAGCCATGCTCCCTCTGGAAGTTGTAGAGCAGCATCCATTCCTTGCATCTTCCAGCTTCTGGTGGCTGCCAGGATTCCTTGGCTTATGGCTACATCACTCCAGTCTTCAAGACCAATATGATCAATTTTTTCTCTGCCCTGTCTTCACATTTTGCCTACTCCTCTGTGTATGTGGAAGAGCCCTGGTGGCACATTGGTTAAGTGCTCAGCTGCTAACTGAAATGTTGGTGGTTTGAACCCACCAGCCGCTCAAAGGAACAAAGATATGGCAGAATCACATCTGCAAAGTTTTATTTATTTATTTATTTACTAGTCATATAAGGTAACAGTCTCAGGTTCCAGGGATTAGGAATGTGGGATTGTTTTTTTTTTTTTAAAGAGCTGGGGCATTTTTTTTATCGTACCAAAATACCCATCTGGAAAAAAAAAAAAAAAAAAACTCTCAGGCCAGCCAATAATCTTCTCTCTTGATTCCTCTCCAAGTTGCTGAAGGGAGAAAACAAGATACATGAGAGTCACTACTCATTCACAATTTTTTTCTCTTAACAGCCCCATTACTTTTCTAAGATCAAGTACCTCTTCACCTATCCTTAGCTACATTTGGATACCTCTATGTCCTACAAGTCTTCAAAGAAGGGGGAAACCCTCAATGAGATGGATTGACACAGTATCTGCAACAATGGACTCAAACATATCAAAGATAGTGAAGATTGTGCAGCTCTGGACAGCATTTTGTTCTGTTATACATAAGGTCGCCATGAGTCAGAGCTGACTCAATGGCAGCTAACAACAATGTCCTGCAAAGCTCTCCAGATTCCATCAATAAATGTATGTACAGAAACAGCTGTTCTTTCTCACAAGACAGAGGATTTTGTCTGTCTTGTTCATTCACCACTGCATCCTCAACTCCTAGAACAGAGTCTTGCACATAGCTGGCACTCAGTGAATATTTGTTTACTGACTCATTTCTTCCAGTATAAAAGAAAAGGATGTTCCATTTTACCTGTGTTCTTAATCTCGCCTTTCTGATATCTTGTTCCCTCTTTTCCCTGTATCTTTAATCACTGTCTGTCTACTGGTTGCTTTCTTATATGCCGTAAACATACTCAAATCTCTTTCACCCTTTAAAAAAAATGTGTAAAAAGATAGACTCACCCCTATCACCATCAACAACTTTTACATGCATCACATGCTTCTCTAACTACTAGAAATCTCAACCTTATATTCTCCTTATAAAATTGACTCGCCTAAAAGATCAGCCTAAATTCAAAGTATAACCTAAATTCAGTCTAAATTCAGCCTAAATTCTTTCAACTCATTCTTCAACTCCCAGCTTCTGTCCCTAACATATCATTTAAATGTTCTTGCTAAGATCAAAATTATCTTTTTTTTTTCCCATGGTTACCAGCAAACCATTTGTGCCACCTAAGGATCTAGCGTTTTATTAAACTTTTTATTTTGAGATAATTGTAGATTCTCATGTAGTTGCAACAAATAGTAGAGAGGTCCTCATGCACCCCTTTCCCAGTTTCCCCCAATGGCAACATCTTGCAAAGCTATAATACGATATCAAAACCAGAACATTAGCACTGATACAATCAACTGATCTTCAGATTTCTTCAGTCGTTCTTGTACTCATTTGTGCGTGAGTGTTAAAACTACCCTTTATTTGCAGATCTGCTGAGTACTTTCCAGTGTTGTCATCTATTAATTGCTTGATTTAAATTACATAAATCTATTAAGTATTTATTGGAGACCTGGTGGTGCAGTGGTTAAAAGTTCGGCTGCTAACCAAAGGGTCAGAGGTTCAAATCCACCTGCTGCTCCTTGGAAACCCTATGGGGAAGTTCTACTCTGTCCTATAGGGTTGCTATGAGTCAGAATCGACTCGAGGCTAGTGGGTTTGGATTTCATTTGGGTTAAGTATTTACTAGGAGCCAGGGACTAGTCTAAGGCTTTACAAATATTGGCCCATGTTAAACCAGTTGCCATCGAATCAATTCCGACTCATGGTGACCCACGTGTGTCAGAGTAGCACTGTGCTCCATAAGGTTTTCAATGGCTGATTTTTCAGAAGTAGATCACCAGGCCTTTCTTCTGAGTCATGCTGAGTGAACTCAAACCTTCAAGCTTTCTGTTAGCAGCCGAGTGCGTTAACCATTTGCATCACCCAGGGACTCCTGGCCCAATTTACCTTCATATGAACCCTACAGGGTAGGTATATTATTATTAGCCCCATTTTACAGAAGAGAAAACTGAGGCACAGAGGAAATTGAGAAACTTGCCCATGATCACACAGCTAGTGTGAGTGGTGGAGCTTGGATTCAAAACCATGTAGTCTGGTTCTAGAGTTCTTGCTTATAACCCTCCCCCTTTATGACCTCTCTGAACCTAATTGAACTCTCTGCTGAATTTCGGAATAGAGGCCATTAGCTCCTTGAATATAAATGTCTCTTTTTCCTTGTTTCCTTTCATACCCCTATCTTCTACTTCTCCTTGTAACCCTGTGACTATTCCTTCTTGGTCTTCTTTATGAACCACTCATTCTAGTTCCATCCTTTAAACGTGGCTAGTCCCCATGCCATGTCTTCAGCTCCTGTCTTTTTTCTCTCTACATTTTCTTTGGGAGATTTCTATACCTGTGTGACAAAGAAATACACACTTACAGCTATAACCTTAGACCACTCACCTGAGGTCCAGACTCATAGTCCTGATTGTCAGCTCTCCATCTTCACGTGGATACTCTTCAGGCACTTCACACATCAATATGTCAAAAGCTGCACTAATCCATCTCTACCCCTATCCCCACAACATGCATCCTCCCCTCCAAAAAAGTTCTGTTCATTGCCTGTATTCTGATCTTAGTTAATAATGCCTCCATTCATTCATAATCACTCTGCAATGGTCACAAAATGGAGGAATAGTCAATACATTCAGTAACTATGTTCTTATTTACTTACTTACACTCTGCAATAATACTTGGTTCGTTATAAATTCTACACCAGTGATCTGGATTTGTTCACTCACAATGCCTAATACTGTGGCATAATATGGAAAAGATGCAAAAATCAAACCTATTTATGGAAATATGCAGCATGTCATTTACTAATGGTATGATTAAGGAAGTATGTTTTAACTATTATTCGGCTGAAATAAATTCACACACACAAAGAACATCAAATCTCATCAGTGAAAAGACTCCATGAGGCTAAGACCATGTCTGTTTTTTCAGCACACAGCAGGGGGTTTGGTACAGAGTAGAGGCTAAATAAATATACACCGGGTTAGAAATTCAGCTGTGGAAGGACAAAAGGGAAGAGAGGAATAGTCATTGTCCAGAATGTGATTGGAAACCCTGGTGGCATAGTGGTTAAGAGCTACGGCTGCTAACCAAAAGGTTGGCAGTTCGAATCCACCAGGCACCCCCTTGAAACTCTATGGAGCAGTTCCTCTCTGTCCTATAGTGTGACTATGGGTCGGGATTGACTCGATGGTAACAGGTATCTTTAGAATGTAATTAGGAGCTTTGCTGGGTACTTTGTGTAAAGCATACCTTAATTCTCTCCCGAGCCTGTGAAGCAGGTATATTATTCCTATCTTATGAATGGCAAAGACCCTGATCCTTAGCATAGCTAGCAGGCCTTGAATGAACGAACTTTAACTTAGGCCAATACGTTCAGGGCACAACTGCAATCTCTCTAGTCCTCGAAAATATCACTGTCCTTCCCATTTCAATACACATGCCTTTCCCTTGGCCTTTTCCCCTACTTCTATCCCATTCTAACTTCTACTCATCCTTAGGTCTCCGCTTAAAAGTCACTTCCTCAGGTAAGTGACTAGATTTGACTAGATTAGGTCTCCCATTCTCATCATATGTCTATTCTTCCTTTCTAGCACTTATCACAACGCCAACTAAAAGACTTTCGGTGCAGTCCTGAGATGTATGTGTGCATCCCCTGATAAAGTCTATACTCCACATGAAGGGCCCTCATCGGTCTTGATGACTGAATTATCTGCAACACTTATTACACTCTGTGACATATATTTTCAAAAATATTTGATGAATAAATAAATGATGGGAAAACCAAGTCTCTCCAAAATTAATTAATACATTCAGAGTTCCACAGCTAGTAAATAAATAATATGAGTGGTTTTTAAGTTACATCTTAGAACAGTAACTAAGAAAGTGAAAGATTGGTTTGGGATTATAGGAAAGAAAAAAAACTCTGAGACTAAATAAGCAAATGATATTGAATAAGGATAAATATAATGTCCTTTATTAAATGGGAAAAAAAATGACAAAGACTAAACAGGTTCCTAATGATCACCACCATCGTAAAAACAATCCCCCTTCACAGAAAATGTGTAGTAGCTGTTTACACATCCCAGGCACCATGCTAAACATTGTTCATGGGTTATCATTATTTACATCTCATAATAGCACCAAGACAGGCAATATCATAATTCCCATTTTAAAGATTTAAAACATTTCCCCAGCAAAAGAACCAAACAGAATCTAGTGGTCTAACTCCAGAGCCTACATATACATAACAGCAATTTTATAAGGTTTTCAGACTCAAACTTTGAAATTTTTGTTCTTTTCATGCTTGTTTCCTTGTTTTCCTTGAACCACAGATTTTGAGAGACTAAAATTAAAGGTGGTCCAACTGCCAAAAAAGATACTGTGATTTTAGGCTTACTTACTCCAGAGTGGAGGAGGTAATAGTCTCTGGTCTCTGGTCTTTTTCCCCTGAAATAGTTTATATATACATAGATAAACTATTTTGGTATAAAACCAAAAATCTGTTGCTGTCGAGTTGATTCAGACTCATAGCAACCCTATAGGACAGGACAGAACAGAACTGCCCCGTAATGTTTCCAAGGAGTTGCTGGAGGATTTGAACTGCTGACCTTTTGGATACAGCCGAGCTCTTAACCACTGCACCACCAGGGCTATATATATATTTTTTTTTCTGACTCATAGTGACCCTACAGGGTAGAGTATAACTGCCCCATAAGGTTTTCAAGGCTGTAATCCTTACAGAAACAGACTGCCACATCCTTCTCCGACAGGAAGGCTGGTGGGTTTGAACCGCAGACCTTTCGGTTAACAGCTGAGCTCTTTAACTGTTGTGCCACCAGAGCCTGTATATATAATGTGGATGGGAGCTCACTGTCACCTTTCATAAAAAGAAAATAGCTTTACCGAAAGAAATTTACCCAGACATGTACCAAATTTAGGGAAAGAACAACTCCTGAAGAATATGAACTGGAAATCTAGTTTCTAGCTGTCACGGAGAACACTGCTGCCCCCTTGTGCCATAATATTATAATAAAACACTGAGACTGAGGCCTGTTCAGCTGTTGCATTGTTATTGCTCCAAAGAACGCTTTTGAAGTGCTCTTTGGCAGCTATATGAGAGTAACCAGGTGCAGGGCTCTGGGCTCTGGGCCACCCCACCCTGCCTACTGTGAGGGAAAGGTCATTACTACTCCACCCATAATGCTCTTGGAAGCATCAAGGTTCTGGCACAACTTTCCTCCCAGCAACTTTTGGAACAATTACTAATTGCCCCCTTCAGAGAAGAAGCTTTGCAGAACCACAAGGAAAAGACAAAGAAAGGTAGAAAAATCTCAAGTTTTTGCAACAAACAGAATGTAATTAAGCAGAATAAGCATTCCATCAACTTTCAGCAAAGCTTCAGGGACTCAGGGCCACTCCTGGAAATTACAGCTTACTAGGGGGAATATGCGGAGAGGGGGACAAAGTATTCCTTTCACAGAATTGTTAGTAAGGAAGGATAGTTACAAGATGTGTAATGAGAACATGGTGTTATAGACAGAAGCACCATGCCATCCGTCGGCAGCAAAGACCTAAAAAATTAAGTAAAATAGATACAAACTTCAGTCCTGGAACCCTAAGCATCAAATGAAGTGATAAAGAACTTGATCAAGCACCGAATGGAATAAGAAACTGACAGAGAACAGAGAATGAGGAGAGCTACGGAGTGGAGGTCCCCTACTAGCTAAAGTGGCATGGATTCACCATCTTGGACCTCAGCCACCAAGAACAATGGATAGGGAGCACAGGAAGGCAACTTCATGGAGCTTCCAACAGGAGACAGAGCACCTGGTAACCAAGGATACACAATTTCCCACCCCTCACCCTTCTTCCCTGTAAGCGGCCTTGGCCACTTTCCAACGGGCCAAGGTTGCTTGGCAGAAGAGATGCCAGCTCACTGCCACCTGGGTCCACTTTGTCCCTTCCGGCCAGGTCCTTCAACACCATTTTTTGTTTGGCTTTTTTTTTGTTTGTTTTTTATTTCTTCTCTCTTGCTCCCTTCCTTCCTTTCTTTTCTCCTGCCCAGCTGGCCCTGTGTGCCATCCCTGCCCCTTCTTGACAGGTTGTGCCACACCACTTGTCTGGAAAGCCACTGGTACACAGCCTGACCAGATCTGTGCCACACCCACTGGTAGGCTCCTTCAGTGCCTTTTTTTTTTTTTTTTTTTTTTTCGGTTTCTTCTCTCTCTCCCTTCCTTCCTTTCTTTTCTCCCTCCTAGCTAGCCCTGTGTGCCATCCCCATCCTTCTTGACAGGCTGTGCCACACAGCTCCACTGGACAACCGCCAGCACACAGTCTCCCCAGGTACACACCGCTCCCACTGGCAGGCTCCCTCGGCGCCATTTGTTGTTGTTGTTGTTTCTTTGTTTGTTTCTGTTTTTTTCTTTCTTTTTCTTTGTTCTTGCTTTGTCTCTCTCTCTCCCTTTCTTCCTTTACTTTTGCCCACACACCTAGCCCCTTCCGCCATCCACACCACTTTCAACAGGTGAAATCACACCACTCGGCTAGAGAGCCACTGGCACACAACCTCGCCGAGTCTGCCCCTCCCCTACAATACAACAATAAAGAACAATGATGAATCTGTGAAACATCTCACAACATGGATGAATCTGGAGGGCATTATGCTGAGTGAAATAATTCAATCACAAAAGGACAAATACTGTATGAGACCAGTATTATAAAAACTCATGAAAAGGTTTACACACAGAAAGAAAACAATCTTTGATGGTTACTAGGGAGTAGAGTGGTGGGAAGGGAAAATCACTAACTAGACAATAGATAAGTGGTAACTTTGGTGAAGGGTAAGACAGTACACATGACAGAGGAAGTCAGCACAATTGACCCAGGTAAGGTCATGGAAACCTCACAGACACATCCAAACTCCCTGAGGGACCGAGTTACTGGGCTGAGGGCTGTGGGGACTGTGGTCTCAGGGGACATCTAGCTCAATTAGCATAACATATTTTATAAAGAAAATGTTCTACATCTTACTTTGGTAAGTAGTGTCTGGGGTCTTAAAAGCTTGTGGGCAACCATCTAAGATACTCCACTTGTCCTACCCTGTCTGGAGCAAGGGAGAATGAAGAAAACCAAACACACAAGGCAAAAATTAGTCCAAAGGACTAATAGACCACAACTACAACAGCCTCTACCAGTCTGAGTCCAGCACAACTAGATGGTGCCCGGCTATCAACACCGACTACTCTGACAAGGATCACAATAGAGGGTCCCAAACAGAGCTGGAGAAAAATGTAGAACAAAATTCTAACTCACAAAAAAAAGACCAGACTTACTGGTCTGACAGACACTGGTGAAACCCCAAGAGTATTGTCCCCGGGCACCCTTGTAACTCAGTACTGATGTCACTCCTGAGGTTCACCCTTTAGCCAAAGATTAGACAAGCCCATAAAACAAAACGAGACTAAATGTGCACACCAGCCCAGAGGCAAGGAGAAAAAGGCAGGAGGGGATAGGAAAGCTGGTAACAGGGAACCCAAGGTCGAGAAGGGGAGAGTATTGATATGTCTTGGGGTTGGCAATCAATGTCACAAAACAATATGTGTATTAATTGTTTAATGAAAAACTAATTTGCTCTGTAAACTTTCATCTAAAGTACAATAATTTTTTTTTTTAATCTAGCTCAATTGGCATAACATAGTTTATAAAGAAAATGTCCTACATTTTAGCTTGGTGAGTAGAGTCTAGGGTCTTAAAAGCCTGTGAGCAGCCATCTAAGATACTCCACTGGTCTCACCCCTTCGGGAGCAAGGGAGAATGAAGAAAACAAGATACAAGGGAAAGATTAGTCCAAAGGACTAATGGACCACAACTACCACCGCCTCCACCAGTCTGAGTCCAGCACAACTAGATGGTTCCTGGCTACCACCACTGATTTCTCTGACAAAGATCACAACAGACGGTCCCGGACAGAGCTGGAGAAAAATGTAGAACAAAATTCTAACTCACAAAAAAAAAGACCAGACTTACTGGACTGACAGAGACTGGAGAAACCCCCAGAGTATGGCCCCCAGACACCCTTTTAGCTCAGTAATGAAGTCACTCCCAAGGTTCACCCTTCAGCCAAAAATTAGACAGCCCCATAAAACAAAATGAGATGAATGTGGCACAACAGCCCAGGGACAAGGACTAGAAGGCAGGAGGGGACAGGAAAGCTGGTAATAAGGAACCCAAGGTTGAGAAGAGAGAGTGTTGACATGTCTTGGGCTTGTGAACCAATGTCATAAAATAATATGTGTACTAACTGTTTAATGAGAAACTATTTGTTCTGTAAGTCTTTATCTAAAGTACAATTTAAAAAAAAAAGGTAACTTCTTTAACAAAGTTGGCAGGGGAATGGGTTCTTGTTCCCTATTCAGGTGGTCAGCAATCCTACTTCTTTCTCTGCTCTGATCTGAGTCTCCAGTGTCCAGACTTGGTATTGTTTTGGTATTTCTGCGCACAATCTGCCTGTACTACTCTCAAAGAGGCCTCGGTCAACATCCTTTGTCAGGAAGAAGAGCTAAAAGAAGAGCAGTGGACAACATGGGAAGCCATGACATTTCTCATGGTAGAAACCAAAGGTTTCCAGTTTAAGTTCCTCACAATCAATGCCATGATGTCCTCTTTGGTACCTGGGATGGGTGTGAGGGTTGATGTAGTACATAGATGCTTCAAAGATGTGACAGTTTTTTATATCCTAAAAGAGTCCCCAAAGAACTGTTTGTTTCACCAGCACTTTTGGTTTTCGTTTTTTTCTGTGATGTTTTGTGCCATAATTTTTCGTGTTTTGATTTCTGAAAAAGAATCTATAAATGTTTAATAACATTTCTGAAACTGAGGAGAGGAGATTGTCTTAGTGTATCTGTAACACAGATGCCACAAGTTGGTGGCTTTAAAGAACAGAAATTTATTTTATCACAGTTTTGGAGGCTAAAAGTCCAAATCAGGGTCTCACCACACTGGTTTCTTCCTCATCAGTAGCCCCAGGCATTCATTGGTTCCTTGACGTTCCTCAGCTAGTAGAGGACCCTCACATGATATCTGTCTTCCCCTGTGTGTGTCTCTATATCTCTTCTGGTCTTTTTTGTAACTCAGGAGTGATTAGATTATAACTCACCCTACTCAGGTATGATCTAATTAACATAACAAGATTCTATCCACAGGTATAGGGGTTAGGATTCCAACACATATTTTGGGGAACACAAATTAATCCATAATAGAGATACACAAGAACAGGGTGATTTAGGAAAAGAGGAGATTTGAGCCAGTGTCGTTGTTGTTAGGTGCCGTCAGGTTGGTTCCAACTCATAGAGACCCTATGCACAACAGAATGAAACACTGCCTCGTCCTGTGCGATCCTCACAATCGTTTATGCTTGAGCCCAGTGTTGTGGCCATCAAGTCAATCCATCTCACTGAGGGACTTCCTCTTTTATGCTGACGCTCTACTTTACTAAGCATGTCCTTTTCCAGGGACTGATCCCTCCAGATAACATGGCCAAATTATGTAAGACAAAGTCTCACCATCCTTGCTTCTAAGGAGCATTATGTCTGTACTTCTTCCAAGACAGATTTGTTCGTTCTTTTGGCAGTCCATGGTATTTTCAATATTATTTGCCAACACCACAATTCAAAGGCGTCAATTCTTCTTTTATCTTCCTTATTGATTGTCCAGCTTTCCCATGCATATTAGGTGATTGAAAACATCATGGCTTGGGTCAGGTGCACCTTAGTCCTCAAGGTGATATCTTTGCTTTTCAACACTTTACAGAGGTCTTTTGCAGCCTATTTGCCCGATGCAATGCACCTTTTGATTTCTTGACTGCTGTTTCCATGGGTGTTGATTGTGGATCCAAGTAAAATGAAATCCTTGACAACTTCAATCTTTTCTCCGTTTATTATGATGTTTGCTTGTTGGTCCAGTTGTGAGGATTTTTGTTTTCTTTATGTTGAGGTGTAATCCATACTGAAGGCTGTAGTCTTTGATCTTCATCCGTAAGTGCTTCAAGACCTCTTCACTTTCAGCAAGCAAAGTTGTGTCATCTGCATAATATAGGTTGTTAATGAGTCCTCCTCCCATCCTGATGCTGCATTCTTCTTCATATAGTCCAGCTTCTCGGATTATTTGCTCAGCCTACAGATTGAATAAGTATGCAGAAAGAATACAATCCTGACGATGCACACCTTTGCTGGCTTTAAACCACACAGTATCCCCTCGTTCTGTTTGAAAACTGCCTCTTGGTCTATGTATAGGTTCCTCATGAGCACAATTAAGTGTTCTGGAATTCCCATTCTTTGCAGTGTTATTCATAGTTTATTATGATCCACAGTCAAATGCCTTTGCATAGTCAATAAAATACAGGTAAACATCTTTCTGGTATTCTCTGCTCTCAGCCAGGATCCATCTGACATCAGCAATGGTATCCCTGGTTCCATGTCCTCTTCTCAATCTGGATTGAATTTCTGTCAATTCCCTGCCTATGTACTGCTGCAACCGTTTTTGAATGATCTTCAGCAAAATTTTACTTGCATGTGATATTAAGGATATTGTTTGATAATTTCCACATTCAGTTAGATCATCTTTCTTTGGAATAAGCATAAATATGAATCTCTTCCAGTCGGTTGGCCAGATAGCTCTCTTCCAAATTTCTTGTCATAGATGAATGAGCACTTTCAGCGAGCGTTGTATTCGTTTGTTGAAACATCTCAATTGGTATTCCGTCAACTCCTTGAGCCTTGTTTTTCACCAATGTCTTCAGTGCTGCTTAGACTTCTTCCTTCAGTACCGTCAGTTCTTGATCATATGCTATCTCCTGAAATGGTTGACCATCTACCAATTCTTCTTGGTACAGGGACTCTTTGTATTCCTTCCATCTTCTTTTGATGCTTCCTGCGTCTTTCAGTATTTTGCTCATAGAATTCTTCACTATTGCAACTCCAGGCTTGAAGTTTTTCTTCAGTTCTTTCAGCTTGAGAAATGCTGAATGTGTTCTCGCTTTTTGGTTTAATAACTCCAGGTGTTTGCACATGTCATTATAATACATTACTATGTCTTCTTGAGCTGTCCTTTGAAATCCTCTGTACAGTACTTTTATTTCATTTATTCCTTTTGATTTAGCTACTTGACATTCAAGAGCAAGTTTCAGAGTCTCTTCTGACATCCATTTTGATCTTTTCTTTCTTTCCTGTCTTTTAATGACCTCTTGCTTTCTTAATGTATGACGTCCTTGATGTCATTCCACAACTCGACTGGTCTTTGGTCATTAGTGTTCAATGCATCAAATCTATTCTTGAGGTAGTCTCTAAATTCAGGTGGTATATACTGAAGGTTGTACTTTTACTCTTGTGGACTTACTCTCATTTTCTTCAGTTCAACTTGAACTTGCATATGAGCAATTGATGGTCTGTTCCACAATGGGCCCCTGGCCTTGTTCTGAATGATGATATCGAGCTTTTCCATCATCTCTTTCCACAAATATAGCCGATTTTATTCCTATGTATACCATCTGGTGAGGTCCAAGTGTATAGTCGCTGTTTATGTTGTTGAAAAAAGGTATTTGCAATGAAGAAGTCATTGGTCTTGCAAACTTCTATCATGCGATCTCTGGCACTGTTTTATCACCAAGGCCATGTTTTCCAACTACCGATCCTTCTTTGTTTCCAACTTTCATATTCCAATCACCGGTAATTATCAATGCATCTTGATTGTGTGTTTGATCAATTTCAGACTGCAGAATGGTAAAAATCTCCAATTTCTTCATCTTTGGCCTTAGTGGTTGGTGTGCAAATTTGAATGAAAGTCATACTAACTAGTGTTTCTTATGGGCACATGGATATTATACTATCACTGACAGTGTTGTACTTCAGTATAGATTTTGAAATGTTCTTTTTGACGATGAATGTGACGCCATTCCTCTTCAATTTGTCATTATTGGTATAGTAGACAATACGATTATCTGATTCAAAATGGCCAATACCAGTCCATTTCAGCTAACTAATGCCTAGGATATCGATGTTTCTGCATTCCATTTCATTTTTGACGATTTCCAATTTTCCTAGATTCATACTTCATACATTCCACATTCCAGTTATTAAAGGATGTTTGCTGCTCTTCTCATTTTGAGTCATGCCACATCAGCAAATGAAGATCCTGAAAGTTTCACTCCATCCATGTCATTAAGATCAACTCTACTTTGAGGAGGCAGCTCTTCCCCAGTCATATTTTGAATCCCTTCCCACCTGAGGGGCTTGTCTTTCAGCACTATATCAGACAATGTTCTGCTGCTATTCATAAGATTTTCACTGGCTAACTTTTCTCAGAAGTAGACCTCCAGGCCCTTCTTCCTAGTCTATCTTAGTCTGGAAGCTTAGCTGAAACCTGTCTACCATGGGTGAACCTACTGGTATTTGAATACCAGTGGCATAGCTTCCAGTATCACAGCAACTCTAAGCCCCACAGTACCACAAAATGACAAATGTGTGTTGGTCAGCAAGCGTAGTGGACAAATATTATTGAAGAAAATACATCTGATTTGCATATCACTGCATGCATTTCTGGAACATTTTACTGGAGCTCTGACAACTTTTGAGGAAATGCTGAAAGGCTTTCTTATGAGGTGAAGGATAAGGACCCATGATGCACCTCAAAAAATAATTTCTTTAGCATTTTCCTGTGCAAACATGGGTTGCACTTCAAAGTACCCTTCCCAATACTGTACTTCCACTGTCTACTATATTTCTAATGTAGTCATCCAAGCATTGCTGGGGAAAAGATTCATTTAAATTAATGAATCAAAGGCTTCTGGGTTTCTAGTGACATTTATTTCCAGTATGGTGGCCTTTATTTTTCTTTGATGGCATTTACAATTGCAGTATTTCCTCTGCCTTTGAGAGTGAACCCTGATGACATTACATAGAGTGGATAGAGTAGATTCAATTTATAATGCTGGGAGAAGGCATCACTCATATCTGTTTTATAGGCTCATTGAATTACTTTGGACCTGCACCATTCTTCGTTCAACTACTTCGATGAATACAATTTAACCCTGCTACAGCCACACTGATGTAATGGAGACTTTGTGTGATGACATTCTGCTTACCAAATTGTTATTATTATTATCTAGGTTATTCCTATTATACTAATAGCTAAGCACTGGGCTGCTAACCGAAAGGCTGGCAGTTCGAACCCACTCAGTGGCTCTGTGGCAGAAAGATCTAGTGATCTGCTTCCATAAAGATTACAGCCAAGAAAACCCTATGGGGCAGTTCTACTCTGTCACATGGGGTCACTATGAGTCAGAATTGAATCAACAGCACTCAACAACACAAAAATAGTTAATGAACAATTATAATATGTAAGGCAGAGAGCTAAGAGTTTTACATGCATGGTCTTATTAATTCTCATAATAGCCCTCTGAGGTCAGTCAAACCGGTAAAAAAAAAAAAGGAAAAGTTGCTATCAAGTCACTTCTGACTCATGGAGACTCCATATGTATCAGAGTAGAACTGTGTTCAATAGGATTTTCAATGGCTGATTTTTCAGAAGTAGATCACCAGGCCTTTTTTTTCCGAGGCACCTCTGGTTGGACTTGAACTTCGGAATTTTCTGTTAGCAGCTGAGTGCATTAACCATTTGCACTACCCAAACCAAAAACGAAAACAAAAAATCGTTGCCGTTGAGTCGATTCCTACTCATAGTGACCCTACAGGACAGAGTAGAATGGCCCCACAGGGTTTCCAAGGAGCTGCTGGTGGATTCAAACTGCTGATCTTCTGGTTAGGATGATTCAATAATTATCCGTTTTACAGGGATGACAATGAGACTTAGATAACATTAAGCAATTTGCCTGAAGCTACACTTACTCTCAAGACGCAGAGCAGGAATTCAAATCAAGTGTTCTACCTAACTCAAGAGCCTAAAAGCATAATCATTACACTAGAGTAATCTAAATATTCCTGGCAGAAAATTCTATTATTTGGACAAGAAGGAGTAGTGTCAAAGCATTAGCCTGGGTCTCAGAAAATCCAGACAAGAGGGAGGACTCAGCAGCCCACTGTGTGATTGTGGGCAATTCCTGTAACCCTCTCAGCATCAGTCCCATCACCTTTAAACTAAGGCCATTGAACTTGATTATCTCTGTAAGGTTGCTTTAAACACTCACGTTTCCTGATTCTGTGATTTATAGACTATGTAGCTCACGGCCATCTCAGCCTCATTATGTTCATCTCTTAAATGAGGATCCTATTACCTGTCTTCGAGGTGTTCTAACAATTAAGTGAGACAATATATGGTTTTTATAAAGTGTACACCCATTGCTGTTGAATGGATTCTGACTCATAGTGACCCTATGTGTCACAGAATAGAACTGTTTCATAGAGCTTTTCTGGCTATAATATTTACAGAAGCAGACTGCCAAGTCCTTTCTTCTGTGAGGGGTTCAAAACGACAAACTTTGTGTTAGTAGTTGAGCACAAGCTGTTTATGCCACGCACCTATTCCAATATAAGGAATTGGTATGGCATGAGACTGGTGATTATTAGGGTAGAGCCATCCTTTTGAAAGTAAATATTCTAATAAGACAATATTTTGCTGTTTAGTTTAACCAATTTTCATTTGAAAATCACATTAAAATTCTATGGCTTAAAAGAGGAGTGTTAGGGGTTTCTTTGTGTCTCCCACATACATATTGAAGTCCTAGCCTTCAGAACATCAAAATGTGCCCTTATCTGGAAATAGCACCTTTGCAGATTCAATTAGTTAAGATGAGTTCATACTGCAGTGGGGTAGGCCCTAATCTATCGTGCCTGGTGTCCTTATAAAAGAGAAGAAGAGACACAGAACAGACATTCACGGAGGGAAGACTGCTGCACAATGATGGAGGCAGAGATAGGAGTTACGCTGCCACAAGCCAAGGAATGCCTGGGGCTGGAGCTACCAGAAGCTATAAAACACAAGGAAGGATATTCCCCTGAATAGGCTTTATTTCAGAGAGAGCCTGGTCCTGCCACCATCCAGACTTAGGACTCTAGCCTCCAGAACTATGAGATAATAAATTTCTGTCACTTTGAGCCACACAGTTTGTGGCACTTTGTTAGAGCAGCCCTGGGATACTAAGCCAAGGAGTAGTTGGTATTGTGGAGTCCTGGTGGCATAGTGGTTCAGAGCTCGGCTGCTAACCAAAAGGTTGGCAGTTCAAATCCACCAGCTGCTCCTTGGAAACCCTATGCGGCAGTTCTACTCTGTCCTGTAGGGTCACTATGAGTTGGAATTGACTCGACGGCAACAATTTAATATCGATACAGGGAACTCCTGAAGTAGGTGTTCAGGAAATGTGGGTGGGGCTGATGTTAAAGACAGGTGGTGACACCTTATGTTTTTTTCTGACGCAAGCTATCCTTCTAACTCCTGGAAAGGACGGCTTCATGATTATTTGCTCTAGTTTTTCTTCCAGCTTCCCTTGCCTCTTTTTCTCACTCTTGCTTTCTGCCATCAAACATTCCAATAGAGCTTAATTAAAATTAAAAAAGTCTACACACAATAGACTAATTTTCATTTTAAAAAAGAAAAAAATTGATAATCTATTTCCAATTGAGAGACCCCCCTGGTAGCCAGCTTCCTAATAATTCCAGAGCAATTCCTTCCACAAAATTTTTCCTGAAGCTACGGAGCAGTTTTCCCCCCCATCAAAAGCTATAGATTATTTGCTTTGTTAACCTCTTGGAATCATTTTAAAGGGTTTCAGTCTCTTTTTTAAGAATTTTCCTTACAATATTAAACCACATATAAGTCTTTTTCATAGAGTATTAGATAGCTGTCATTTAATTTTTAACTTCACCCCAATCACATGAAGTAGATTAGGAGGGCAAGTATTAGTATCCCATTTTATAGATTTTTTTAATGACATGAAGTTAATAAATTGTACAAGGTAACAAGGCTGTGCCGTGACAGAAGGTACATCAAGGGCTCAGATAGAAAATGAGTTTAAGAATAATTCTGACTCTAAGTCTAGTACAAGGGGAAAAGCACTGTGATTGATTAGTGATGTCTGCTTTGGGTGTGGCATACAGAAGTAGTGGCACAAGTGCCAGGAATTTGCCAGCCCTGGTCTAGAACTCAGATTTTATAATTAACGCTTCCACTAGCATTCTCTTCCAAACTGTTTTATTAAATTGACTTGAGGAGTTTTGGGAACTCACATAACAGACCTTTTCCAAATGTTAATTTGACACATAAAAAAAATGACTTTCACATTCAATATACACTACAGAAGTAAACGAGGGTTATAGTGAATTCTCTCTTTCTCCTCCACCTAGGAGCATATAAGAATGTGAACAAGTACAATATGTGAATCTTATCAGCAACCCTGAATCCACTCAAATGTTTAAAAATTGTTTATGAAACAATATAAGATATTGGTTTAGAGCGCAGTCTCTGAGGTTTGTCTACATGAGTTAAAATTCTTGCCCTGTCATTTTCTAATTACATGAACTTGAGCTGTTTCTCTCCAAAGCAGTTTACTTACCTGTAAAATGGAAGTAAACTAGTATCTATCCATTCACATGTGATAATTCATGTAAAGCATTTAACAAAATGCCTGAAAACATAGAAAGTACTCATATGTATTAGCTTATCATCATCATCATAATTCTTGTTATCATAAAATATCAATACTTTATTAGGAGTATCAAAATATGCATTGCACATTTACAGAGGATATTGACACACGTATCATAACAATGCCTAACCTCAAAACCAATCCCGTTGCCAGTGAGTCAATTGCAACTCATAGTCACCCAATGTGTTACAGAGTAGAAATGCTCTATGAGGTTTCCTTGGCTGTAATCTTTATGGAAGCAGGTTACCAGGCCTTTCTTCCACAGTGTCTTTGGGTGGACCAAACTTTAGGTTAGTAGTCAAGCCCAAATTTTTTGTGCCACCCAGGGACCTGCGAGGTTTGAAAAGGACCATCAGGAAGCACATCTGTAAGGGCCAAATAGGAAAGTATCTCTAAATCTATGCAAATTTATGTGCTAAGAAAATCCCACTCCACACGTATTGCTTCCTGATCATATCATAGTAAAGGATTTAAGAAACAATAAAGGCCAATAACTGCCATAAGAGATTAAGGTACCATCCAGGAGCGTGTCAAGACCTTTCAGCTCTTTTGCATTTGATGAAGTAGTTCTTTTAATCTGTCCTAAAAACCAGAAATTTTTTTTTTAATTGTACTTCAGGTGAAGGCTTACAGAACGAATAGTTTCTCATGAAACTGTAGTACACATATTGTTTTTTGACACTGGTTAACAACCCCATGACATGTCAACCCTCTCCCTTCTCGACCTTTTTTTTTTTTTTTGATGAAAATACACATAGCCAAAGATACACCATTTCAAAAATTTCTACATGCACAGTTCAGTGACAT
>NW_004443970.1:14917002-14932379 GCF_000243295.1 Trichechus manatus latirostris
TTCTCCAGCTCTGTCCAGAGCCCTCTGTTGTGATCCTGGTCAGAGAAGTCAGTGGTGGTAGCCAGGCACCATCTAGCTGTACTGGACTCAGTCTAAAACCAGAAACTTTTTGAGAGCACATTGCTGTCTAGCCATTCATAGCAAGAGTAAGGAGTATGGTAAGGAGGGAAGTAGAGAGGTCTTTGTTGGACTGAATAAAGGAAGGAATTTCTAAGTTTAAAACTATTTCACCAAGTATCTTAAATATTTTTTAAATCAATGTTCCCATTTTTTACTGAAATAGCTTCCTTTGGCTTGTGACCCTCTCCAACACAGCCAAGATGGATGGCTCTGGGTGCAAACAAATCTTTATCTCCCAAAGGAAGTATTTCCACAGATGGCTCACCTAGAGTCTACCTTTGCAATCCTAGTGGAAAAAAAATGATAACCCAGAAGGCAGGACAAAATTGTGGACAATGGAGCCAAGGAGGTGTGAGTTTGATTCCATTGAGTTGAAAGTTCCATACAGCAAGATTAGTATTTTTTTCAACTCACTCTTTATCCTCAGTGTCTAGAACAGTGCTTGACACATAACCAGTTAACACTGAGTCAAGGCGACCTGTGTGTCAAAGTAGAACTATGCTCCATAGGGTTTTCAATGGCTGATTTTTCAGAAGTAGATCTCCAGGCCTTTCTTCTGAGGCACCTCTGTGTGCACTATAACCTCCAACCTTTTGGTTAGTAGCCTAGCAACTTAACTGTTTGCACTACCCAAGGACTCCTCTTGATATATAATCAAAAAACCCATTGCCCAAGTTGATTCTGACTCATAGCAATCCTATAGGACAGAGTAGAACTGCCCCGTAGGGTTTCCAAGGGGCAGCTGGTGGATTTGAACTGTGAACTTTCTGGTTAACAGCCAAACGCTTAACCACTGTACCACTAGGGCTCCATCTTGACACACAGAGGCCACTAAATAACTATTTGTTCAAAGAATGAACAAATGGTTGGCTATGTAAAAAACTGAGAGACTCAAATAAATTACTTAATCTTAATCTTTCCAGGACTCATTTTCCTCATCCCCAAATAATTCCACCTTTCGTAGTTGTTGGAAAGGTTAAAAGAGATTATGGACATAAAATAGCACAGAATATGCACTCGCTTGTTTTTGTAGCAATGTAGTTTCAGCTGATTGCCATCAAAGCATGCTTGCCTGAAGGAAAAACAGGAAAATCCTTTTACCCTTTGGAGAGAACTGTACACAGGCCATGACATACTCTGGTAACTTTCAGAATAACCATTAGATTCATGTGGGAACTAAATTACTGCCTTGTCAGTTCACGAGAATATGCGGGTGTCAAATCCCCATGTGGGTTAGAAACTTTCTCATAAACTTGGTGGAAGCATAAAGAGCTTTAAAACCCATTGCCGTCAAGTCGATTCTGACTGATAGTGACCCTATAGAACAGAGTAGAGCTGCCCCATAGAGTTTCCAAGGAGCACCTGGTGGATTTGAACTGCCAGCCTTTGGGTTAGCAGCCGTAGCACTTAACTAATACATCACCAGAGTTTCCATAAAGAGCTTTAAAGTGGGTTAAAACCCTTTGGTCCTGTGATTCCCCTTCTGGGATTAGTTGTAAAGAAAGAACTAGAAATGGAGTCACAGACATATGCACTAGAGTATTAATTATATTGTTATTTACATGTAATCCCAAAATACTGAAGTCACCTCAATGTCTAACAATAGAGCAAGTTCAAATGATGCCTTATTATGCAGCCATTAAAAATTATGACATGGGAAAATCTTCAGGATTTGTAAAGTTGAAGAAATAATGTGATCAAATACTATATTTCTATATTATCCCAATTTTATTTGAACCATTTATTAATATATGCTTAGGTAAAAAGCCAAAGTTCTTACTATTAACTATGGTTGTCTTTGAGTAGTAGGATTATGGGTGATATTTATTTACTATACTTTTTTTCCATAGGCAGTAGATTTTCATAAAATAATCATTGGTTAATAATCAGACAAAAATATCATTAGAAAATGAAGTCATAAGCGTTTCTAAAAGGCTGTGGTAAGTTCTCAAGGGATAGATGAGTGGGGCTTCACTCGCCTTCCCTAACCTGGAAACTCTGCTGCTTGCTGGGTCCTTCTTCTTCAAGTGAGGAAAGTCTAATGAACAAATTCATACTCAGATGTTTAGGTCTTATTGTATTTGATTACTTGGAAGTGTTGTTGTTGTCTTTAGGTGCCATTGAGTCAGCTCCAACTCATAGTGACTTTATATATAACAGAAAGAAACATTGCCTGCTTCTGCACCATCTTCATGACGCTTGGTATCTTTGGGTCCATTATTTTGGCTATTGTGTCAATCCATCTCATTGGGGGTTTCCCTCATGTTCACTGACGCTCTGCTTTACCAAACATGATGTCTTTTTCTAGCAATTTGTCTTTCCTGATGATGGGTCCCAAGTAAGGAAGTCAAAGTCTTACCACTCTCACTTCTAAGGAGCATTCTGGCTGTATTTCTTTTAAGATTACTTGGAAGTATCCATACTTAACAAGGACACAAGAGGAAATGAAGACAATGTATCCTGATCAATGATTTGACGATGATCATATTTAAGCATCAATGTGAGAACTATTTCAGAACACAGACCTTTGGAGAACCTTTTATATAAGCCACTGGGCCAGACATTGCTAACTGTTCACCAAATCTATGTTCTTATCTTCTTCCTGGGAAAACAGCTAGACTACATTCTCCAGTCTCTCATATGTTTTGGGATGGTCATGTTAAGTGATTTCTAGCTAACAAAATGAGAGTAGAAGGGATGTGTACTACTTCCAGACCTGGCTCATAAAGTCTCCCATGCATACTCCTCCATGCTATTTTTCTGCTTCTGGATGAGACAAGCACAGAGATGTTAGAAGCCACATGATGAAGATGCTGCAGCCTCCATGAGCCATGGTCTCTTAATAACTCCAAGGAGAACTAGCAACTAACCTGTTTATCCATCCAAGACTGTGACACGAGCAAGAAATATACTTACTTCTTTTTGATTTGTTATATACTTGGTGGGGTAATTGTTATAGCAGCTACAGTTAACCCAACCAATGCAGCCACATTTGTTTATGTGTACACACAACCTCATTGTTAATGGAGAGGCAGTCACTCTACAAAAGAGGTTGGAAAATATACCATTTTCACCACTTTCTAATTCACTAAAGTCCTATAGAACATGTTCAATTTTTCTCTCCTAAAGTAAGTAAAATGCATGGGCTTCACATAAGAACTTTTCAGAATAAATATAAGATTATCACTCTATGAATTGGTATTTTTATGTTTGTCTTGTTTTTTGTCTTTCTTCTTCTGTTCAGATATAGGCTCCATGAGGGCAAGACCTTTGACTTATTTATTCCTGTAGCCCCAGTTCCTAGGAGTTCTACAATAATAGGCATGCAGTACATATTTGTTGAAGGTGTAAGTTAATGTAATGGATGAGAGATGAATAAAGACAAAAATTCTCCTGGTGAGAAGTACCACTCTGAAATTTGACTAGGTGCTTTCAATTAGCAAATAAAGGATTTTACCTCACAAAGACATGTGATTAAACATAAAATGAACACGTACGAGGCATTCCAGCTTCTAAATGTCACTTCACATTACAAAATATATCAAACACATCTAGAGCCCAAAGGCAACTGACAAGTGTGCTGAGTGCAGATATCACGCCACTTCCCATCTCCATCTCTTGCCAGCATCACTTTGACTCCAAGGTAGGTTTCCATCTCCGACCTTGCACAAATTTGCCATCTGATGGTAGAGAGTCAGCTATTTGCTCTCTTCTTACTACCCCAAGCAGATGTTTCAGAGTTAAATAGCCAATAAATCACAACTTCCTTGTGAGAGAGGGTCCGACTGCAAAGTGTTTATTTGCTCTTAAAATAGCTTCTGTTGCTGCCAACTAGATGGAGTCTAAACTGTCATTTAGCCAAACCTTTGGGGATGATTAGCTGTATACGTGCCATCTTCTTTCCTTTTGGGGGGTTTCAGTGATTGTTTACTCGTTTCCTTGCTTTTTTGAGTGTTTTTGTTTACCAATCTCCTTAGGTCTTTGAGGCCATCATTGTTTCAAAAGGGCTTATCTAACCTGAAACTGTGATGTCTTGGAAAGGCCCAAGTCTACATTCCAGCTCTTCCATTGGCTAGATAAGTAACAGGGCTCTTTACCACTAGGAATCTCCAATTTTGCTTCTGTGAATGGAGATGTGTTGGCTAACTAATTTGTAGACTCACTTTAATGTTGAAATGAGAGAGAAAAAAAAAATCATTGGCAAGCTCTGTAAATGGAAACTCACACTGAGGCTATAATTCAAAACTGTGTTTATATATCAGAGGTCCTACTTTTCAGACCAACAAATGAGAAAACAGAAAATTCATCATGTGAAGCACATTACAGTTGACTCATTGGTATAAAGATCAAATTTAAAAATTAATGTAAAAATGGCATGGGGACAGCATCTGACCTCCTCTAACTTCATAAGTGGGAAGGAGAATCAAGATCAACAGCCCAGGGCAGACTCCCATGAGACGGAGGTCAGACATGCCTCCTGTCTCTGCCATCTTTACCAATTCTGACACCAACCATCCCTCCCACAGCACTCTCTACTTCTGTGCTGGGTTTGATATTTCATTGCAATGGCCACACACAACTCACAGACAAAAGTCATGATTATGGGGTTTATTGGGGAAGTAACAGGTTACAATTCAAGCTCAGGAACACTCAGGACACAGTTCTTCCATCAAGACAGCCTTTTCCCAGCCAAGCTTGCAGGCACGCCTCTCTCTGGTACTCAACTTACTCACCGTGTGGGCCTGGAAGCCCACTGCACTGTCTCCTGCCAGTCTCTTCTGCTGCTGTTTCTCTGCCACTGCTTCTCTCACTCTCCTTCCTTGTTGGTAGTTGGATCCTCTCCTTCCCACCTCTGTGATGGCTCATTTCAAGCCCAGCGGAGTGGCAAAACTGACTAATCCCCTTGGTAGGCCACAATTACCCTATTTGCACAGTCCCACCCAATCATTTGGGTGGGAGTTACAAGACCATGATGAGAAAAGCCACAAAAAAGCGATCCATCACACTGCAATTAAGTTTATTAGTGATGGGTCAATAATTTTAAGAGTTAAGAGAAGCTTTAAAAACTCCAACAGATGATTGATGAAGATCCCAGGGACAGGGTCAAATTTAAAGTGAACAGAATATTCATGTCTAATGTCAGGACTCTTGGGAAATTAGCACACTCCTAACGGCCCCAATGAACTTAGTCCTGGGGGATTTCCATAGTGTCACAGTTCAGCTGTGACAATTGAAACGTGGGGAGTTGAAGTTAGAAAGGACTGTGCATGAGAAGTTGCTAAAAGGGACTGTACAGAGCTTAGCACTTCCCTAGCTGCAATGTACAATTAGTGTCCCCCATGTGCCTTGATGTTGGTCTGTTGTGTGATTGTCAGTCTACACCACTCTGCAGTCTCTACCCCTCAGATTCCTGACCAGACTGTCCTAATCATCCCAGAGAATGGAGGAAGGTTTTCTCCCACCTCAGTCTAAATCCATTTGCTTAGTCCTCATTTTCTGCACCAAGGCAGATGTATTTTGACATTTTGAATTTCAGTTCCTTTTAAAGAAAATGCCAACTCTACTCTCAGAGGGGTGGCTTTGTCCTACGACCTCACCAGATGAATAGTCCATTAGTAGTGCAGTTTCCAAGGTCAGTACCAGTCAATCTTAGGTAACCCCACCTGTGGGACACAGGTGGGAATGAATTAAGCTCAGGCCAGTTTCTTTTCAGACCCTTCTCTCCAGAAGTTTAAAAAATCTTGGGGCCTTGTCTCACTCAAGGTCACTTGTTACAATGTTATGTCATTGTGTACTCATGAACATGGAATGGGATTTGGTAACTATTCCTATTAACAGGAATTAGTAGCTATTCCTGTTTGTAGCTTCTTGGGCCACTTTAGACTCTAATGCAACACACCATTCTCTCATTGACCTTAAGACTGTGTGAATGCAGCAAATCTCCAGAGGACCCAGGACCAAGATTTAGTGGAGACCATATTATAAGCACCTCACAATATCCTTGCTGCACGAAAAACAACATAATTTCTTCTTACCTCAGATGATAAACACATGGTCTTTTAAAATCAGCAGTGTGTTCTTGAATATTTCAGAACAGCTTTATACTCATCGTATGCAAACATTTTTACATCTACATTTTTTTTTCAATCTGTGAGAACTGGAATAAAGAGAAGTTTACAGTGTACTTTCTTTCTCTTTGTAATAATGGATAGATGGTTAACTTTCTTGGTGCAGCTTTGCACAGTAGACAGTTCTGCTTCAAAATGTGCAGAAAATCAGTTTCATGAACAGTTTTCTCATTTTGCTTCTCTGCTACTTTCTCTAGGAATGCCCCAGCGGTGTTGTTAATGAAGAAACCTTCAAAGAGATTTACTCTCAGTTCTTTCCACAGGGAGGTAAGTACAAATGTGGACTTGTTAACATACTCTCCAAGTCATAATTATTCTTGCAGTCTTGAGTTTGGTTTAATTTTTCATGGCATGACTCTACATTTTTAATCTTTATGTAAAAGAATTGATGCACAGCATACAAGTGCTTATGATTTTCAATGTATCATAAAAGTGAGCTACTTACGAACTATCACATACGCAAAGCATTCACTCCTCAATTTAATACAACCACTAGTATTTAATGTGTGCCTGGTACAAGGGCTATTAAATACTCAACGCCTCCTGACTATGATGGCTTGGTGCTCATTGAGCCACAAAACTCTTTCATAAGCGTTGTAGATCTCATTTGATTCACCCGACTCTCAAAAGTAGAGCAAATATAATTACCCTCGCTTTACAGATGTGAAGTCTGGGGCTAGAGAAGTTAAATGGCTTGCCCAGTGCCACCCATCTACTGAGTGGCAGATCTGGGTTAGAACCCAGATTTTTTTTTCTGTAGCTTCACCTAGTGCACTTTTTGCTGTTCTTCTTCCTTTCAGTAACTCTTCGTTATGAGCCTCCTGATATTGGGGGAAAAAAAAGAATTGATGCCACTCTAGAGGTTATTTTAACTGGAAAGAAAACACAAGGATATCATAATGACAATACCCACCCACATGTTAGAGTCATGTGAAGAGATGTCTTTGCAGCTGGACTTTATAGCTTCTCCTTCAGTCACCCAACAGGATGCCCACTCAAATTCATCACAAAGACAACTGTGTGTTAGGTGCTGATTGTGTGAGACAAATTAAAGAAATTAAATGTGGTCCCTGCTCAAAAGAATGTCACAGTCCAGTGCAGCAGATGAGCAATATCAACATAAAGTTGGTAACATAAGCATAACTGATAACATAATCGATGTCGTAAACATAAGTTGATAACATAAACATGAGTGTGAAAAAAGGGTTTAAAAAATAGAATGATGAGAGCATGGTGTAGAAACAATCAGACTAGCTGAAGGGCAGGGTGTAAATAAATTGACTCTGAGCTTAAGTAGCTACCATTCATAAGGTGTCTAATATGGGCCTGGCCTGGTATGCATTATCTCTCACCATACAACAACCCTAGCTAGGACCCTCCCCTTTTTTATAAATGTGGTAACTAAAGCACAGAGATGTTTATCCATTTCCAGAACCTATATTCTCTCCACTACCTCAACAGAAGAGTTTTCTTTGATAATCACAATGTCTTCCAGCTTTAGAAGAGAGGAACATTCTAGTCAAAGGGAATGTAAGCAAAGGCTCAGAGCATAAAACCTAAGGTCGGCAAGTGCAGGAAACTGCCAGAATTTTGGTGGGCTGGAACAGGGTGTGTAAGATAGAGAGTGAACGGTCCTAGAGGATCATGTATGCCGTGTTAAGAAACAAAGACATTATTCTTGAGGCAACGCAAAGCCACTGATGGGTTTAAGTGGAGCATCCCTGATCACACTTGTCTTTTAGATACGTTCTTCTGATACTTCTGTGGAAGATAATCTGGGGAAGGCAATATTGCAGGCAGGAAGACTAATTAGAAGGTTATTGCAGGAGGCAAAATAATGATGTCTTTAACAAGGTCAGACATAGTAAGAATGAGGAGAGATTACAAACATATTTTGATGGTGAGAATGGCGGAGTTTAGTGAGTGATTGACTTTTTGTGGAGGAGTGAGATGAAAAGAGGAGTTTGTGGTAACTTCCAGAATTCCTTTGTGGAACCAGGTGACCAATTATTACATGAATTTGGATATACTGTGGTTGACAACAAGGAGCTCTGGTGGAGCAGTGGTGAAGTGCTTGGCTGCTAACCAAAATTTCGGTAGTTTGAAGCCATCAACTACTCCTAGGGAGAAAGATGTAGCATTCTGCTTTTGTAAGGATTACAGCCTAGGTAACCACATGGGGCAGTTCTACCCTGTCCTATAGGGTCTCTATGAGTCAGAACTGACTCAAGGCACACAACAACAACAACGTGGTTGACAACAACCACCTTCCCTCAATCTCATTACTACAATGCACAGAGAAAGGGAAAGTCTGCTTTAATAGCCCACAAAATTATAATGATGTGTCCATTGTCTGCATTAATGAAGAACAAATTTGGGATATCCTTTAATTACCTTAATATTCTAAATTGTTTAAAACTCATGGAATTATTGGCAAAAGATCGTGTTTATTATCTATCTAAGTATCTGCCAAGAATAAAGGCATAAGTTTCAAAGCACCTAGCACAGATCGAAATCTTTAAGCTATTTTTGGAATATTTATCTCAAATCAAAGTTATTACATGCTACAAATTAGATATAGCTCCATATTAAACTTTTATCTTTATTTGAATATTAACATTTCTGCATTAGAGGACATCTGCTTAAGCACAATCCTTTAGAATTCTTGTTACAAAATCCAAAGGGATTTGAGGAAAAACCACCTTTGCACTCTTAAAAATTCTTTGATTATTCATGTTAATTGAATGCATAAATCTAAAAGTACCAGGCATTACTTATGGAAATGAAATATTCTAAAGAATGATGACTTGTAATTTTAAAAATTAATATCAAGCATGCAAATTGTATCTTGCAGTGATGATAGAGAAGGAAAAGAATGTCCTAAGAGAGAATGTATTCTTGGATGGCAGACAAATTCATGTTAAGCCCTTCCTCACTCTTCCATAGAGTCATCATTTATTTAGGCTGATGGACTGAAGGCAACACATTTCTCTCATAATGAGCAGTAACAATGATGATGGGTCCCTAAATCACAATGCCTCACCACTTCCTCCAGGAAAATGCTTTGCTTTATCTACAAAACCCCCTGCAGTTTGTATTGTGTCAGGCTCTTGGGTTTCTCTACTGCTTAGCAAGACAGTTTCTCAAGCCCAGCTTGTTTGGTGTTCTGGATGTCAGCACATCTGGATTGAACAGAGGCCCCTTGCTTGTAGGGAATAACTATAAAACAAGCACAGAGGAAATGGCTTGTTGATGCTGTCATCTGTATAGTAACAGCATTACTTTTTCAACTCTACATACAGTAAAAGCTCTAGTATATAAACTCTTAGCTTACTAAGCATTTTAAAAGCCCATGAAAATGGAAGCTTCCTGGGCTACCGTTGCTCATGTTGTAGGAATTTTGAACTTTGAATATACTAAAATCAGTTGCCGTAAAGTAGATTCTGACTAGTCACCCAATAAACAGCTGTGGAAGGAATGAGTGAATAAGCTCAAATCAGAAGAATCTAAGTCAAAAAACATATATTGAGCAGCCACTGTGTGTGAGGCACTTGGCTGGGTTCTGTGGATGTAAAGATTAAAAAAAAAAAAAAAAACCTGCCCAATGGGTATCCTTCATACCCTTACCAAAAGGATAATATTTCTAATTCATTTGTAGTGATTTATAGAGGACTTATTGAACAGAAATTACTACCTGCCTCATGATAGTAACAATGCCATGAATTAACCGTCTTCCCGTACTTTGTGCTTGAATTCAGGCAGGAATCATTGTTGTTGTTGATATTAGGTGCTGTCAAGTTGATTCCAGCTCTTACTGATGCCATGTGACAGAGTAGAACTGCCCCATACAGTTTCCTAGGCTGTAATCTTTATGTAAGCAGATCGACAAGTCTTTCTCCTGCAGAGAAGCAGAGTGAGTTGGAACCGCCAAGCTTTCGGTTAGCAGCCAAGCACTTAACCTTTGCACCACCAGAGTGCCTCTTCAGGTAGAAGGTCGTGATTGGAAGGGGGACTTCAAATGTATTTATTTCAGTCTGGGACATGATAATCAAGTGTATTTGTTCAAATATCCTGAAATGTATGTGTATCAATGCCTTTTTCAATCAAGAGGTTAGTTGGTTTCATCACTGTGGTCAGGAAATAGGTGGATTAAGAATACTGGACTAAGTAAACAGTCCAGAGTTTAAGTTCAAACTCTGATACCACTAAGGTGTGTGACCTAAAGTGTTTTATTTCTTTAGGCCTCAGGATGTTTCTCTATAACACGTGGGAATCAGGCCAGATGAATTGTCAGTTACCTTTCTACTCTAACATCCTTTAATTCTAAGAGTTGGTGTTGGAATGTCTTGATTTCATTACTGACTCTATTATTAACTAACTAGGTTACCTTAGCTAAACCACTTAAATTGCCTGCTCCTCTGTAAAATATATATAGCCAAGTGATGTCCAAGATCTAGTCCTATTGCAAGAATCAATAAATTTTGTTCTTATATAAAATTTCAACATTTACTAACTTCACAATTAAAATTATAAGAAACTGAGGGCACAGTGGTTAAGAGCTACAGCTGCTAACCAAAAGGTCAGCAGTTCAAATCCACCAGCCACTCCTCGGAAACCCTATGGGGCAGTTCTACTCTGTCCTTAAGGTCACTATGAATTGGAATCGACTGGACGGCAATGGGTTTGTTTGTTTGTTTGGAGGCAATCTCAGTTTATCAAAATCAGTATTTACTTCTGTTGTTTATAAAGAAATGTGAGTGCCTAAGGCAATGGGTTTGGTAAATGGTACAAACAGTAAATAAAGCGCTCGACTACTAGCCAAAAATTTGATGGTTCCAATCCACCCAGAGGCCCCTTGGAAGAGGCCCAGCAATCTACTTTCAAAAGAGCCCAGCCATTGAAAACTCTATGGAATGCAGTCCTACTCTGAAACACATGGGGTTGCCATGAGTTGGAATCGACTCAAAGGCAACTGGTTTGTGGGTTTTGTTTTGTGTTTTTGTTTTTTTTTATTAAGAAAATGTGACCAAAAAATACTATCAGAAGTATAGGGGGAAGAGGGATCGTCGTTATATCATTTGAAACATGAATTGTACTGAGATCGAGAACCCAGGATACCAGCTATTCATCCTTTCAGCAATATTTACTGAGTACCTAAGAAGATGACTGGTGGCACAGTGGTTAAGAGATTGGCTGCTAACCAAAAGGTCGGCGGTTAGAATCTACCAGGCGCTCCTTGGAAACTCTACGGGGAAGTTCTGCTCTGTCCTCTAGGGTGGCTATGAGTCTGAATGGACTCAATGTCAACGGGTTTCATTTTTTTGGTTTTTTAATATGACAGGCAGGTGAAACCAGAACATAGATGCTTTTCTGACAGTTTCTGTTTTCTTCACTACATCCACCTGTGGGCCAAGCCAGATGCTTCCAGTGCCTTCACTCCTGCCTCTTGCCTAATCAAAGCTAGTGGCAACGCTCCGCTTCTTTAAAGGTTTTCAGTGTCTCCAAGTGCCTGCCATAGAAATCCGAACTCCACCAGAAGCTCCAATGCCTTTCATGACATAATTCTACTGGCCTTTACTGAGTGTGAAGTTGCAACAAGTTCACTTAGACACAAAACAGTGATTTCACAAACACAGCAACTTTTTTAGGTGAAGATATATTACACGTGAAAAAGATCTATCACATTTCCTTATGGTAGTTGCACTAAGAGTGGATTATCTATGAAAGAATAATAAAATAGCCAATATATATTGAACACTGCCTGGGACTAGGACTATTCTGTACACTTTGCATACAGTGTCTCGTTTAATGTTCATGATGACTCTATGAAGAATGTACCAGTATTGTGCTCATTTTGTATGTGAGGAAACTGAGCCACCAAGAGCAAGAGCACATACGTAGTATTTGGTATAGCTTAGATTCAAATTAATTAAGGTAGTCTGACTCCAGATCCAACATTATGAATGACGGATGTCTGCATGGTATATCTAGGTTGAAAAACTGGCTTAGCTTTCATGAGAACTGCCAATGTACATTTAGAAGAACAAGAAGTCCTCTGTATCACATTAGCACAAATCTTGAGCGCTTATTTCCCATGTGTCAAGCTTTAAAGCTGGAGCAACCCCATTTGAGAAGAAGTCATTGTCATATGCGCATGATATTTTGTTCATAAATTTTAAAAACTTGCAAATATCATTTGTTCTGAGCCATTATTCAGGGTGAGTACTGCTTGCTAACATAAAGGCATTTACCCTGATTATATAAACAGTAACAAGAGACTTGCTTAATGAAGCTCATTACAAAATATGCACGACCTCCTCTTTCTTTCCTCTCCCTAAAATAAGCTTAACATACCACCTACCAACTCACATCTCCACAGGGCACTAAGTAGTTCAAGAAGTCTAGGAAAAGTACTGTTGAGAGTAAAACAACTTTGCAAATAAGAATAGTCTGCCAATTCTCAATAACTCTATACTGGAACTTCCCAACAATTACACTAAGTTGACTATAGTTAAACTACCAGTTCATCTCCAAAAGGATTTCTTCCTCCATACTCATCAATACTAGATGTACATCCATTGTAGATATAACTATTTCACATATTATTTAGATCCACTTTGTGGTGCCTGATTAGTTTATTGAAGTTATAATAATTCATATGTATAAAATAAATGGATCCTCGTATCATATTCTGAGGTGAGAGGTAAAAGAAAATACCGCCATGATTTTGAGAAACCAAGTGTACTATCTACCTCATGAAATGTATGGTTTTTAGTAGTAGTAACTAATGGGATAAAGAATTCTGGAAAAACAATTCATAAAGATCCATGGGTGCATGGGTTGGAAGGAAGTTTGGATGACCTCTCACCTCCCTTATTTGGGGAAGACAATTCTCTACTCCTGCTACTGTGACTTAGTTTCTTGGCACCCTTTGTAAAAGCAATTCATAGAGTCAAAGGATAATAGAAGTTTTGTTGAATCTCAATAAAAATAAAGGTTAAATGTTATAAAATAGAAACAGATGAAATTTTAGACAGACGGTGATAAGTTAGAGCCAATGAACTGAAAGGTTATAATTTTTTTTTTAAGATAAAAAATGTTAAGATAGAAGGCTAAAACCCAAGAGATAAAACATTTAAAATAATCCTGTACATCTGATCAAGGGTCAAGGACAGAAGCGCTTAAAAAAGAAAGCCATGCATTAAGAAAATAAAACAATAAGAAAAAAATATATGTACTCTTAAAATTAAAAGGCAGGAAGTTCAGAGATTAGAGAAGCAAAGGTGAGACAGAAGAACAGGAAGGAAGGAAAAATAAGAGGAAAAATCCTGCTGGAAGCAAACTAAGCAAAAGTGTTAGATTTCAGAGGTTTTCAGTGTCATTAGGCATCAGGACAGAGAGCCATCCAAGCCTGTCTGCCATTACACAGAGCCTTGAATCCCACCCGACTCCAGACAGTGCTTCCCTACTGCATACAATCCATTGCCAAAATAGCCACAGAAATGCGCAGCATCATCACCATCCCCACTCCATCAGGCAAGTTTAATGGCTGTGGACTTGCCTGGTCTTCAGTGTCTGAAAGACATGAGTTCATGTTCCAGTTCTACTCATTACTGACTATGTGACATTAGCCAGCTCTCTCAACCTGAGTCCCAGCATCCTCATCTGAGTTGTAAAAAAATGAAAGTCCTAATCATAACAAAAATACTAACAATAGCAAAATATTTTTGTCTCATTATTAGTGTTGTTTTATTGTATTTCTAGAGATAGTCCCCGACAAGCACTAAGCAATTTCCAGATCCGCTGCTGTACAGTCAATTCTGACTCATAGCGACCCTATAGGACAGAGTAGAACTGCCCCCTCCCCCACCATAGGGTTTCCAAGGCTGTAAATCTTTACAGATGCAGACTGCCACATCTTTCTCCCATGGAGCGGCTGGTAAGTTCAAACCTTCTACCTTTCAGTTAGCTGCTGAGCGCTGTAACCGGTGTGCCACCAGGGCTCCACCAGACACAGCTCCCTTAATTCTCACATGCACCTACGGTCCCATTACTTATTCCAGTGTTGGTAGCATCACTAAAGACTCCCATGTATGCAAAGTATTTCCAGCCGGAAACGGACAATCTCCGTCACCACCTGCCCCTGTGTAGATAGATCATTCCTATGAATCTCAAATGCTAGTTCTCTACTGAAGGAGGGTTGTCAGCTGGGAAGAAAGCATAAACTAAAGGAGGTGGATTTAATTTTCCTGAATAAAAGAAAGATTGGATATGCTATGCAAGTGTAGTGAGTTTGAGGGAGTACGGGCTGAGTACGGAAAAAGTATGGCCACAAGATAGCAGTGTTGTCCATCAAGCTATTTATTGGGTCCAGTGCATTGACAGTTTGTTTGCAGGGGGCAGTCTCTCACAGCTGGAGACCTTCCATAGGCAAGTGGCTCAGGAAACCACCAGAAGGGGAAGAGGGCAAGAGAACTCCTAGAAGAGAGAGGGGAAGTGGAGGGGTTGCTTACATGTCTAGCAAATGTCCCTCAGCAGTAAGGTGAGGAATCTCCGGGCCAGAGAGCTCTGAAGGGCAGTAGCAGCTTGGGGTCTTTAGAACTACAGGGTTTCTCTGCAGATATTGGGTGCAGTTTCACAGGCAAACTCTAAATGGCTAAACATCTGCTTCTTTGGGTTATTTTAAAAGTAATTGGATGTGTGAAAATTTGAGTTTGGCACTGGTGGGCTTTTGGGCTAAAGAGGCCTAAGCCTGTTATGAAGAAATGAACAACCTGGGGCCAATATACAGAGGCCATCTTTGGCTCATTTATATGACAACAAGACTTAGGTAGGATATTGACCAATTGACTTAATGATATTCCCTTTACACCATTTCAGACTCTACAACATACGCACACTTTCTGTTCAATGCCTTTGATACGGACCACAATGGAGCTGTGAGTTTTGAGGTAAGCCCTAGACTATTTTTATATAACTTGATTTTAGACACGTTGAAAGGTATTTAGTCTTTTTAATGGGAAAATTCAGTGGTTTGATCATTTTTTTTTAGATTAATCATTTTTTTATTGTACTTCAGGTGAAGGTTTACAGAACAAATAGTTTCTCATTAAACAGTAGTACACATAT
>NW_004443970.1:14934126-14935671 GCF_000243295.1 Trichechus manatus latirostris
GTTAGACTTTTGTCTGACTTGTACTGTCCAAAAATTTTTTCCCAGTCTGTAGGTTCTCTTTTTACTCTTTTGGTGAAGTCTTTTGAAGAGCACAGGTGTTTGATTTTTAGAAGATCCCAGTTATCTAGCTTAACTTCTGGGGTTTGTGTGTTGATGGTTATGGTTGGTATCCTGTTAATGCTGTGTATTAGGGCCTGTAGCATTTGTCCTATTTTTTCTTCTATGAACTTTATAGTTTTTGGCTTTATATTTAGGTATTTGATCCATTTTGAATTAGTTTTTGTATATGGTGTGAAGTATGGGTCCTGTTTCATTTTTTTGGCGATGGATATCCAGTTTTGCCAGCATCATTTGTTGAAAAGACTGTCTTTTCCCCATTTGATGCACTGTGGGAACTTGTGGAAGATCAGGTGACCGTAGGTGGATGGATTTACATCTGGGTTCTCAATTCTGATACATTAGTAAATGAATCTGTCATTGTACCAGTATCAGGCTGTTTTGACTACTGTAGCTGTATAGTAGGTTCTGAGGTCAGGTAGTGTGAGTCCTCCTACTTTATTCTTCTTCCTCAGTAGTTCTTTACCTGTCCGGGGCTTCTTCCCCTTCCATATAAAGTTAATGATTAGTTTTTCCATCTCTTTGAAGAATGTTGTTGGTATTTGGATCGGGATTGCCTTGTACCCGTAAATTGCTCTGGGTAGAATTGTCATTTTCACAATGTTGAGTCTATCTATCCATGAGCATGGTATGTTTTTCCATTTATACAGATCCCATTGGGTTTCTTGCAGTAGAGTTTTGTACTTTTCTTTGTATAGGTCTTTTACATCCCTGGCTAGATTTATTCCTAAGGATTTTATCCTTTTTAGGGGCTATTGTAAATGGTATTGTTTTCCTGATTTTCTTTCCATTGTTCTCTTTATTGGTGTATAGGAACCCAACTGATTTTTGTATGTTTACCTTGCATCCTGCTACTCCACTGAATCTTTCTATTAGTTCCAGTAGTCTTCTCGTGGAGTCTTTTGGGTTTTCTATGTATAGTGTCATATGACCCGCAAATAGGAACTGTTTAACTTCTTTGTTACCAATTTGGATGCCCTTTATTTCTTTTTCTTGCTTTATTGTTCCAGCTAGGACTTCCAGCAAAGTGTTAAATAGGAGTGGTGATAAAGGGCATCCTTGTCTCATTCCTGTTCTCAAGGGGTATGTTTTCAGCCTCTCTCCATTAAGAATGGTGTTGGCTGTTGGTTTTGCTTAGATGCCCTTTATTATGTTGAGAAATTTCCTTTCTGTACCTATTTTTTTTTTTTGTAGTCTTTATCAGGAATGGGTGTTGGACTCTGTCAAATGCCTTTTCTGCATCAATTGAGGCAATCTTGATTTTTTTCCTTTTTTTCATTTATGTGGTGGATCACAATGTTTGATTTCCTAATGTTGAACCAACCTTGCATACCGGGTATGAATCCTACTTGGTCGTGGTGTATTATTTTTTGATATGATGCTGAATTCTATTAACTAGAATTTTGTTGAGAATTTTTGTGTCTATAT
>NW_004443970.1:14936670-14939435 GCF_000243295.1 Trichechus manatus latirostris
TATATGTCTATGAGGTCCAGTTGGCTGATTGTGCCCTTTAAGTCTTCTGTATCTTTGCTGAGTTTCTTCTTAGTTGTTCTGTCCTTTACTGAGAGTAGTGTGTTGAAGTCTCCTACTATTATTGTGGAACTGTCAATTTCTCTTTTCAGTGTTGTTAGAGTTTATGTATTTTGGAGTCCTGTCATTTGGTGCATAGATGTTTATTATGGTTATGTCTTCATGATGGATTGTCCCCTTAATCATTATATAGTGTCCTTCTTTGTCTTCTATGATGGATTTTGTTTTAAAGTCTATTTTATTTGAGATTAGTATTGCCACTCCTGCTGTTTTGGGGTAGTTGTTAGCTTGATATATTTTTTTCCAACCTTTGATTTTTAATAAATTCACGTCTCTGTTTTTAAGGTGTGTCTCTTGTAAACAGCATATTGATGGATCCTGTTTTCTTATCGATTCTGTCACTCTCTGTCTCTTTATGGGTGCATTGAGTCCATTTACATTCATTGTAATTGTTGATAGATGTGAGTTTATTGTTGTCATTTTGTAGGGATTTTTTTGTGGTGCTGACGTTTTCTTTGTTCTTCTTAGTCTCCCGTGCTGAATTCCTTTTGTTGTGGATTTTTTTCATTTCTTTTGTTTTTCTAGGTTTTGTTTTTGCTGAGACTTTGTTTTTCCTCTTTATTTTTATGAGTATGTTTGTTAACTTTCTTTGTGGTTACCATGAAATTTACTCTTACCTTTCTAAGTTTGAAGCAGTCTATTATTACTTGGTATCGCCTTGCCTTCCTCTCCATTAGAAGGTTCTATACCTACACTCTTTATTCCCTCTTTCATTGTTCTGATGTTGTTGTAAGTTACAGATTAACTGCTCTGATTCCCTATTGTATTTCTTTTGGCTTTGGATAGTCCTTTAGAGTTCATTTCCTAGATTGGTATCTGGCTGGTACGATCTTGCATCCTAGATTCAGCCTGTGAGCTGAAGTTGTTTGTTCTCATATCTTGTAAGTTTGGTTTGATTTTCACATATTCCCTTAATTTCTGTTTATCTGGAAATGTCCTAATTTCACCATCATATTTGAACGAGAGTTTTGCAGGATATATTATTCTTGGCTGGAAATTTTTTTCTTTCAAGGTTTTATATATGTCATCCCATTGCCTTCTTGCCTGCATGGTTTCTGCTGAATAATCTGAGCTTAGTCTTATTGTTTCTCCTCTGTATGTGACTTTTTGTTTTTCTCGAGCTGCTCTCAGGATTCTTTGTTTGTCTTTGGTTGTGGTGAGTGTGATTCTGATATGCCTTGGTGATTTTCTTTTGGGGTCTATCCTATATGGGGTTCGTTGAGCTTCTTGGATGGCCTGCTTTTCATCTTTCATGATATTGGGGAAGTTTTCTGTCAGCAGTTCTTCAATGATCCTCTCTGTGTTTTCTGTTTTCTCTCCCTATTCTGGAACTCTGATCACTCGAAAATTTTTGCTTTTGGTTGTATCCCACATAATTCTCAGGGTCTCTTCATTTTTCTTTGTTCTTTTTTCTGAGTTTTCCTCGAACAGAGTTGTATCCAAGTGTTTGTCTTCAATTCCGCTGATCCTGTCTTCTACCATTTCAAATCTGTTCCTCTGCCCTTCTATGACACTGTCTATTTCTGAAATCTTGTTTATCTTTTGAATTTCTAATTGTTCTTTTTGTATAATTTCTAGCTGTGAATTTATTTTGGCATTTTGTTTCTACATTATTTTCCTGAATTCTTCCATTTTTGTCCGTATTTTCCATGAATTTGTTTGCCTTTTCCATGAATTTGTCTATTTTTTCCTCATCTTTGTCTGCTTTCTGCTTCAACTCTTGGATAATTCTGAGTATTAGAGATTTTAATTCTCTATCAGATAGTTCTAGTGCCTTTTCTTCCACTGGAAATTCATCTGGTGTTTTATTATGGAGGTCTACTGGAACCATCCTGTCCTGTTTTTGTAAATGTTTTGATATTGTCTGCTATCTTCAGGACATTCAGTAGTTATTTTTCTCATTTATTGATTGTAGTTTTATTGTTTTATCCTTTTTTTTTTTTAATTTGGCTATGTCTGAGCAGGCAGACTGTGTGTTCTTTGTTGTTTGTTCATCTGTGGGGAGGATACTTTTCACCTCCTTCTCCAATTGGCAGGGTCAGTCGCTCAGATATGGTACAGCAGGGCAGGTCTAGCTGAAGAGGAGTTGCTGGGATTGGTTGTTTGTGGCACTTACTACAGCCACCAGGGCGGATCAGTAATCAGTGCAGGGCAGGCTCTGGTAGGCCGTGCCTGTGCTGCTTGGTGGTGTGATGTTAAGCGCACAGTGCAGGTAGGCAGGATGGAAGGGGGAGATTGTGATGTGTAGACTAAGATGGATATGGGAGAGAGAAGAGAGGAACAGGAGCCAAAAACGTACAATCAAAAAAGAGTGCTAGGGGATCTTGCCATTTGAGTGGAGAAATAAGAGACTATGAAATGGAGAAAAACAAAAAGGGGAAGAAGAAGAAAAGAAAAGAATTAAATAAATAAAAATTAGAAAGAAAAAAGAATAGCAAAGCTCCCAGGGATCCCACCAGTGCAGTTATGAGGTCTGGGGAAGTTGTTCCCAGGTGCTGCAGTACAGCCTGGCTAGAAGGCATAGAGGTATTCAGTGCCAGGTATTCAGGGGACAGGAAGAGAAGTAAGGTATAGAGAGACAAGAAACTGAGTAATGAAGAAAGTTAAAAAGGGAAAAAGAGGGAAAAGAAAACACAACAAATTAAAAA
>NW_004443970.1:14940064-14998379 GCF_000243295.1 Trichechus manatus latirostris
TAGGAGACCTCTGCATGAATCTCTCCTCGCTCTCTGTTCTCTGTCAGTTTTCTCACTCCATTTGGTGCTTGGCTGAGTTCTTTATCTCTTCATTTGGTGTTTTAGGGTTTCAGGATTGCTGTTTTCTCTTTTTGGCTTAGTTTTTCGAATCTTTGCTGTGGAGGGATGTGCGGTGCTTCTGCCTAGAGCGCCATGTTGCTGGAAGTCTCTGGTTTGATCATTTTTGAGCAGAAGGGTGGGGGGAAGCCGAAAGACATTTCCTTTTTCTCATTGAATTGTCAAGGAACTGCTTTTATCTTTCAAAAGATATACAAGTGACAACCACATTTAGTTTGCTTTCTAGTATTTTATATCTATTTGTAGGAGGAAAGTCCATGTAGCCAGTAACCCTGGAAGGCAGACTATTTAACCAATGTTAGCTGATACCTACAACATGCCGGTCACTGCTGTAGACTATGAAACACAAAGATGAGCAAAGTTGAAGATCCTGCCCTCAAAGGGCCCAGCAATGGGGGAGACAGGCAAGAAATTAAATATAGAAAAATGCTATATTCACCAGCCTAATAATTTTATAAGGAAATATTTTTTAATTAAGAATTTTAAGTGCTTCATAGCAGAAAATACACTAGATTGTTCATGAAATGCTGTATATATAGAGCTAGTAGAGTGAGACGTGTCCTGGATATTCACAGTTAAAAAGAAATATAGTGATGTCATTCATATGATACAAAGTGGGTCAGAGATAATAATAAATTTAAATCTAAATGCTGGAAGAATAAACCTACACTAACTCTCGTAAGATATGAAGACTGTCATCTTTTATTTTTGTTAGGAAAACTGGATGTAATGTATAACTCGTCTACTTGCTTATTATATTCTGAATGGCTGTGCTTGGCTTTTCCCAGATGAATAAAATTATTCCTTATTTTACTTTATGATTCCAGTTTCTCTCTTTAAGATGTGTATAATGGAAGCAAGGTAATGCGGGGGATACACTTTATAGGGAGTTAGGGATGATGCATCTTACATATGAGCAGAAATTCCCAGGAGTGTCATGATAAAGGAAAGCAGATGATGGAATGGGGTCAGCAAGGACAGGTGCCTGGAACAGCAGAAGAGGCTGTATCGAGGAAGCCTGCCCAATGGAACTGATGAGCTAAGTTGGAAGGACAAGCATAAGTTGGTCAAGAGAATAAGGGCTCAGGGATGGGAAGGAGTGGAGACTGAGGCAAAGGCTGAACAGAATGTATCAGGCCTGGAAATGAAGGATGTGTTTGTAAATCACCTAGAAGACAGAAGACAAAATGGAAGACCCAACAGGTAAGTCTGGGCAAATAGGTAGAAGTCAGATCCTGACAAGTCTTATGCAGGATGCTAAAGAGTTTGGATTGTCTTGTAGAAGATAGGATGAGAAGCCTGTTATGGATTGAATCATGTCCCCGGAAAAAATGTTTTGAAGTTCTGGTCCCTGTTCCTAATATGATCCTATTTGGGAATGGGGTATTTCTGTTGTTATGTTAGTGAGGTTATACCAGTGTAGAGTGGGTCCTAAACCTAATCACTTCTGAGTTATGAAAACAGCAGAATAAACAAAAAGAGACACATGGGGGAAGAAAGATGCTGAGGATTGCCTACAAGTAAAGGAACACCAAGGATTGCCAGCAGACACCAGAAACTAGGAGAGAGGCTCACAGAAGGAATCAGCACATCTGAGACCTTTATTTGGACCTTTAGCTCTAGAATTGTGAGAAAGTACTTTTCTATCTTTTAAAGCCACCCACTTGTAGAATTTCTGTTATGGCAGCAAGAGGTAACTAAGACAGAATCACTGAGGAACTTTAAGCAGGGAAATTAAATATCAGATCTATGTTCCTGGAAGCAAGGAGTGCAATAAAAACCAGTTGCCCTCAAGTCACTTCTTACTCACAGCGATGCCATGTGTGTCAGAGCAGCACAGCTCCATAGGGTTTTCAATGGCTGATTTTTTGGAAGTAGATCTTTAGGCATTTCTTCTGAGGTGCCTCTGGGTGGACTCGAACTTCCAGAATTTTGGTTAGCAGCCGAGCATGTTCACTATTTGCACAATCCAGGGGCTGCAAAGGAGTGCAGTAGGAGCTATTTACTCAGAGCCCAGAGAGTAGCCAGTGAAAGTTTGAAGTGCAGTAAAGGCCTTGGAGTTGAAAACGAGAGAAAAAATCAAAAGGTATTAAAATTAAATTGGCACAATGACATTTCAACAAAAAGGAAAAATTAATCTGTGCATCGTCAGCTGTCTGGGTACAAGGGCTCTTAGAGTCAGAATGAAAAAAAAAAAATGGTGTGGCCTTCTGAAGTGTGAGTTAGTCAGCAGTCCCAGGGACAGAGGTACCAGGGGCAGACAGAGTGTCAGCAACATGCAGATTCTAAGCCAGGAACCTCGGAATGTCTTCTTCCATAACTGAACCAAGAAAGCTTACTTGGAAGAGTAGAAGCTGGCAGTGACTGAGAAGCAGGTACATACTGAGAAGTCTGCAGTGGTCAAGGCAAGGGCCCGTGGGTTTATTCAGATGTGGAATCAGCAGTTAAGGGAGGTGGGGTATGGTGTGAGAGCATCATAGGTCCCAGTCTCCTGTAAGGTTTCTTCACTGAGGGTACGTTATGATCACCCCATTGTAATAATTGTGTTAGTATTTGCTGTACTTTACCAACAAGGGCAATTCCAGCACAGCCCTAATTTAGCTATAATACAGAATCCAAAGCTTCCAGATTATTTAACAGTAACTTTTATAGTTAGTTTGCAGAGAATGAGTACAGCAAAATCTATTAGTGATTTAATTACTTGAAATTACTTAAGTAGCAAACTTACCATCAATTTCCTATAGCACACTGTACTCAATTTTACATGTACGTTCCATCTGGTGTTAATTCTATGGGACCATGCTTAACATTGCTATTATAGTATTTATGTAAAATACCACTAATTGTGAAGAACGTTGATTAGAATTTGGAAAATTAGTTGTAATGGTTATATATGATAAGCATGTTGGTAAAATGTCTTTTCCTTCAAAGGCAAACTAATGGCTATATTAACACATATTAAATCAAAATTGAATTTAAAACTTGGCTATGCAGTTATTTCTCTAAATTGATTAACTATCTAGATTGTCTCCAAACAAAAAAATAGAAATGATTAGGCAATGAACACATTTTGAGTAGCAAATGTATTCATGTACAAATACAAATACAGTAGTACATGTGCAGTAGTAGTACATCCTGATTCTGAGAGACAAGGAAACGAAAGTTTTCCACTAAATTTTCAGAATGGATAAGGCAGGATGAGCACTGAATTCAGATACGACTGGATTTAATTCCCACCCCGCCACCAGTGGCTGTGAGACCCTGGGCAGGGTATTTAAACCCGCCGGGCCTTAGTCTTCATGTCTGTAAAACATCAGCAACCAAAGCTACTTGTAGGATAATGTGAGCATGAAAAAGTAATTATGTCACTAAAGGGCTTGCTTCAGTGCCTGGCACCAAATCCGCACTCAGTATTTATTAGATGTTAACCACTGCAGATATGACTTGGGAGATTTTTCAAGCAAATGACTCTGCTCATCTCATTCCTATCACTGAAAGTATTCAAGCAAAGGCTTGATGACTACTCTATTGGGAATGCTATGAAAGATAATCCCTCATCTAATTATAGCAAGCACATATTGTGTGTCAGTCATTGTACTAACTTCTTAAAATTTATATTAACAATAATAATAGCTACAGAACAGAAATGTTGACATTTATTACTCATTATGAGCCAGATACTGTGCTGAGTGAATCATATATGGATATGTTTAATACTCATAACCAGTTGCTGTCCAGTCAGTCCCAACTCATGATGACCCCATGTGTGTCAGAGTATAACTGTGCTCCATAGGGTTTCAACGGCTGATTTTTCAGAAGCAGATCACCAGGCCTTTCTTCCAAAGTGCCTCTGGGTAGACTCAAACCTCCAACCTTAAGTGTGTTAACTGTTTGCACCTTAATACTCATTTAAAAAAAACAAACCAAACCCGTTATTGTCAAGTCGAATCTAACCCACAGCAACCCTATAGGAGAGAGTAGAACTGCCCCACAGGGTTTCCAAGGAGCAGCTGGTGGATTGAACTGCCAATCTTTTGGTTAGCAGCTGAACTCCTAACCGCTATGCCACCAGGGCTCCTTAATACTCACAGGTACTATTATTATCCCAAATTCACACAGACAGAAAGTAGCAGAGCCAGGATTCAAACCCAGGCAGTCTGACTCCAGGATGCATCTGTTAGCAACTGTGTTGTCTTACCTGTGAGACAGGTTTAAGTCCATGATCTCTCATGTGAAATCTTCAGAGCTAGCTGAGATAAATTCACAGCCTTGCAGACACTCTATATTATCTAATACAGAAGGAAGTCACTATGTGTAGCCCTCACTTAAGGAGTTGGGGATTATTTTCCAGTTTTGAGTGTGAAGTATCTACATAATTTATTTGAGATTCTTCTGCACAAGAGATTTCTTTCTTCCCCTCCATTTATTATTTTATGCAATTATTTACTTATATCAGTATGGACTCATGGATTTTTGTTGCACGCTTTGGTTCATAATTCAATACTATTTCTTATTTTATTGCTCAAATTGTTCCAACTTTGCCCACTAGGAGCTCTTTCAGTTAGCTCCTGTGTCTCTCTGACATACCCCTATCATTTTGGCTTTTTTTTTTTTTTTGAGCGCTTCCTTATTTTCTGGCACTACAAGATACTCCAGATTCATCTCTATCTTTCCTGCCCCAGTCCTAGAATAAGTCAGTCTCCTCTTTGGGGGAAGTAATAACGTCAGTAAAGGGCTTGCATCAGTGCCTTGCACCAAATGCACGCTCAGTGTAACTGCTAACCATTGCAGTTAGTTATGAGTTAGGAGAGTTTTCTAACAAAACCAATTAATAATGGCACTCGTCATCTCATTACACAGTTAGCTCCCTATCATTGAAAGTATTCAAGCGAAAACTCGATGACTACTCTGTCAGGAATGCTATGAAAGATCTCTATGGACATTCCAGAAATCTTATCTAATCTAAAAAAGCCTCAGTCTATAATACAAAGACAACAATATCTACTCCCTTTGATGTGTGAGGATGAAATAAATAAGGCCTGGAAAGTGTCTAAGACAGGTTTGGCACACATGTCGACAAACTGTAATCATTATTAGTATTAAATTTAAGTATGCTAGGGCTCTTTTGCCTAGTAGTAACACTTCCTATCCTAAAGAAGTAAGTCAAAATGATGGAAAAAAGTTATAAAGAAATGTTCACCACAGCATCATTTATAGTAAAGAATATTTAATTTATATATACAATAGAGAAATAGAAAATCATGATATATTCATATGATAAATTAGTCTTTTGAATTTCAGACTGCAACCATTAGAAGGTAGTGAAATTAATTTAGAAGTTAGAGACACACATTAAAAAAAATTAAATGGAAGAGAAAGAGAAAGGAAATATCAGAGTATTAACTTTAGCTTCTGGTGCATGAACACACACACATAACACATTCATCTGTGTACTGAATTGCAGTCTAAAATGAAATTCTTATTGTGGCTTGTGGTTCAAAATGTTTGAAAGCCATTCTGATGGTATTATTAGATTGAACCATGTGAAATTACTAATTTTGGTAAATATTGTCAAATAACAGCAATTTCATATGGTTCCACCTAATATGTAGTCATTTAAATGATATCATAATGTATTTTCAGCAGTATAAGAGAATGCTTGTAACTTTATTCAGACTCACTCATCTGGAAGAAATTGAAAATGTCAAAAAGTTTGTTCCTTGCCCCATCCACTCCCCAAAGGTCGCAACTGCACAGATGAATTTCACAAAACCTTTAATGAAACAATACTTTCCATGTTATTAAACTGTTCCAGAATATAAAAACATATATTCTGGAAATTTCCAAATTTCCAAAAAGAAACAATAAAAAGCTAACGGTAGTTTTACAAAAAAAGACAAATATACCTCAATTTCACTTATGCAATTAATGCAAGACCCTTCAATAATTATTAAAAAATATAATGCACTAAAAGAAAGGAAAAAAATATATGTGCACATACATATACACACATCAAATGGGATTTATTCCAAGAGTGTAAGGATGATTCAATATTAGAACATCTAATAAAATAATTCAATAATTCATTACACTACTAAGTCTAAGGAGAAAAATCACATTATCATCTCCACAAATTCTGAAAAGACATTTGGCAAAATTCAGTCGCCAGTTTGATAAAATCTCTTTAACATGATAAATGGCAGCATTAGGCTTAAAGGAGAAATATTAGCAATATGCTCATTAGATTCAGGAACAAAATAAGAATATTATTGTTATTTAATAGCATTGTTCTGGATGTATTAGTAAACACAATTAGAAAATACAAAGAAATAAAAAAAATAAAAATTAGAAAGAAGTAAAATAAACTCCATTTGCAACTGATATAATTTCATACCTGAAAAATGCAGTAGAATCAACTGAAAAACTATCATAAAAATAGGAACACTCAGTAAGATGGCAGAGTATAAACATTATACAGAAATAAATAGCTTTCATATATACAAACTAAACTAGTTTAGATGGTATAATAGAAGAAAAGACCTCATGTGCAACAGCAAAAGAAGACTAAAATACTTGGAAATAAATGTATTCAGAAATGTGAAAGAACAATTCGTGAAAAAAAAAAAGTCTAAAACATACCTGAATGTCATAGGCTGAATACTTTCCTGACGAAGATTTCCACATTCTATTCATTGGAACCTGTGAATATGATACTTAACATGATAAAAGAGAGTTTTGCAGATACAAGGATTTTGAGATGAGATTATCCTGGATTATTTGGTTGGGCCCAATGTAATCACAACAGTCCTTATAAAAGGAAGGCAGGAAGACTGGAGTGAGAGAGAAGAGATATGACAACTGTAGCAGAAATTAGAGTTATGTGCTTTGAAGACAGATGATGGGGCCATAAGCCAAGGAATGCAGGTGGTCTCTAGAAGCTGGAAAAGGCAGGGAAACAGATAGTCCCCTAATACTCCCCGAGGGAGCTCAGCCCTCCTGATGCCTTGATTTCAGCCCAGTGAAACTAAATTCAGATTTCTGACCTCTAGAGGTACAAGATAATAAATCTGTGTTGTTTTAAGCCACCAAGTTTGTGGGAATTAGTTACAGCAGCAATAGGAAACTACTTCACAAAGTAACAAAAAATGACTTGGACAAGGGAAAGGCATCCTGTAGTCTTGAATAGGAAGATCTGTCGTCATGCAATTGTCAGTTCTGCTGAGGTGAACCTGCAAATTTACCTTGAAAGATAGAAACACCCAAACAGGATTTTTTTTTTTTAATTATTACTTTAGACAAGAAGATTCAAAAGGTGAAGTAGAAAATTAAAACAGAAAAATAGCTGAAAGAACAATGAGGGGGAAATAGCCCTGATACTTACTGTAAAATATTAAAACAATGTGGTAGAAGTACACAGCTGAACAGATACAGTAATAAAACAAAACAGAAAATCCAGAAATATAAGCCAATACTTTAAAGAATTAAGGATATGACAAAAGTAGCATCTGAAATCTGTAGGTAAAAATATGGAGGTATTTACTAAGTAACGGTGAGAAACCAGGTAACTATTTAAAAACACTGGTTAAATTCCAAATGGAAACAAGATTTAAATGTAAAAAATAAACCTCAAAAGTACTAGAAAAATCACGGGGGAATCCTTTTGTAACTTAAGCGTGGTTTAAAATCCAGAGGGTTGTAACCCTTGCTTCCATCATTTGAGAGGTTATTTAATCAACATTTATGTTTTACTTTTTTAGAAATATCATATCAAATTATGTTTTTATTTCTTTTTAGGATTTCATCAAGGGTCTTTCCATTTTGCTCCGAGGGACAGTACAAGAAAAACTCAACTGGGCATTTAATTTGTATGACATAAATAAAGATGGCTACATCACTAAAGAAGTAAGAACTACCTTACCAACACAGCTATCCCTTGGGCTATTTTTATTTATTTATTTTTACTTTCAAAATATTACACAATTGCTATTATTCATTTGAAATTTTTTTCAGAAAATCCAAAATATTTTATGTGGTGGTAAGGGAAGAAGTAGTCTAATAAAAATTTGAAATGAATAGAAATAATTTATGGTGAATCTCCAAAATAAATATGTAATACATAGGATTACACCCTTGTTTCCTAATAGCACTTAATACTGTGAATAGCATACAGACTGTGATTGGAATCACATGGGAAGAAAATGTATTATATCGTGTTAGAATATTTGGCCTGAAACCATTTTCCCCATATAATGTGGTCCATATGGAAACAGACACAATATTATAAATCATACGGATGGCACAATGACCTGGTGTTGTGTGGGAAATCACCTTGATGCAATGGTGGAGGCTCCAAATACACTTCTAGGCAGGCTATCCAAGAGGACACAGAACAGAAAGGCTCACAAACCAAATTAAGATACTCAAATCACATGGTTTGTTAAATCAATTTAAAGCACAAAGTGAGAAGCAAGGGGAAAGAGACGGGATAAGTTAACACACTTAGGATAGGGTGCAAGTGTGGTCAGAGAACCACAGAACATGAATCCTGGGAGTGCTCAGTGTTCGTATGTCAGGTCTTTCTCTCTGCCTCATCAGCCTTCCCAGGAGTTGTTTTAAGCAAAAGGCCCACAGACAAAAGATACCTTGGGCCAATGACATGTACTTGCTCTATCGGAAAGACACAAGGACGAGTGTGCCTGGCCACAGCTATAGCTTGTCAGTTAGCCTAATAAATACCCATGGGTGTTACTGCGTTTCTTGGGTAGAGGACTCATGGGGTCAGAATGAGTGTCACTAACAGATGACCTCATGAATATTAAGTGTCTGCATATGTTTAGCATATTCTAAATATTTAGTGCATCTTGTATAATTAGTATATGATAAACATTTAGTACCCAGGTGCCTCAGGAATATTAGATACCTCTTGGTTCTTCTATCCCTTTCTACCTCTTTCAGTGTTTAACACAAACATGTTCTACTTACTAGTCTTACACAATAACGTATGACATGAATTCTACCTGTGTCTAACAAACTTCTTGCTACTTATCTGTACTTAAAATATCTTAAAAGGTTTCTCCTATGGTTTACAAACTACAAGCTTATTTATCATTTATAATAAAACTGAATATTCTCAAATACAAATGTATACTGCATCTGTATTATCAACTTAATCCAGGGGATTTTTTTATGTAGGGACCTTCAATAAAAAGAAAACAAAGGTGAAACAATATACCTGAATGTCCTCTGTAATCAGATAATTACTATTTTCACTTTCAGAAGAAGGGAAATGACAAGGCAAAACTAGATGTTTTTCTCAGGGTTAAACTACTTTGACTGGTCTGCATGTGTGACTTCTTTGGTTAAAGTTATAGTAAGAAAATGGTAGTGAAAATCCTAATGAGCTTTGTGACTTGTCAATCAGTTTTAGTATAATTCCTATGGTATGGAGTTTTCTTCTCATTAAATGGAAATTGGTATCAATATATAAGGTACACAAAATCCAATAAAACAAAGGCAGTCTATGAGTAGTCTGTGGAAATCCAAATATTAACCAGAGTATTATGCTAGATAATGGGAATTTGCTTCATTTTGAAACCAAGATTAGAGGTGATTCTTACATTCTGATTCTGCTGCTTTTAATTCATAAAGCTGTAGGTTTTTCCTCTGGCACAACCACAAGGCACCTGATGAAGAATCAAAGAAAAATAAAAAATTTGAAATTGGGAAAAATCTGTCAACGCTTCTCAGTATATTTCATGAAGCCTCATGCAAGTGCCTTTTACTTTTCAGGAAATGCTTGATATCATGAAAGCAATATATGACATGATGGGTAAATGCACATATCCTGTCCTCAAAGAAGATGCTCCTAGACAACACGTGGAAACATTTTTCCAGGTAGGAATGAAAACAGAAATCAAATTTTCCTGATGTTTGCAAAACATAGTGATTATCCAAAAGAATACAAAGAAAATAATTTTTTATTATTAGGGTCAAAAAATAAAAAACTTACCATCCTACTAATTTAATAATTATGGTCTTAAATTTATTATAAGACCAATTACCACAGTCATTGAGCACTCACTATAGCCTAGAGAGAACACAATCGAGTGAGACACAGCACATTTCATGTATTTTTTTCATTCAATTCTCACAAGAACCTAATGAAGTTATAAATCCTCATTAGTCTCATTCTGCAGATGAGGAAAATAATGCTCTGAAAGTTTCAGCAAATCACCTGAGCTTTCATAGCTAGAAGGCAGAACTGTACCTAGGGCCCAAGAGAACAGCCTAAAAAGAGTCGGCCATATTCTCTCCAAGAAACAGCTAGTTTGTGCTATGGAGCAGTTGCTCCTCACAAAACAAAACAAGCAGTCGCGCTTTCTTTTCATCAGTTTCTGCTCATTTGTTTCAGGTGTGGGAGTATCCAAATATAAGTCTGAATAATTTTTTTTTTCTTCCTGAACAGAAAATGGACAAAAATAAAGATGGGGTGGTTACCATAGATGAGTTCATCGAAAGTTGCCAAAAAGTAAGTAATGATAGTACTATCATTTTTGCTTTCATAGTAGCTATACTGAGAATTGTTATCTGTTGTTCTTAGTTGCTGTTAGTTCTGACTCCATATACAACAGAATGAAACATTGCCCAGTCCTGAGCCATCTTCATGATTGTTGGTTTGCTGGAGTTCATTAGTGCCTTCCAACCTAGGGGGCTCATCTTCCAGCATTGTATCGGACAGTATTCTGTTATGATGCATAGTTTTCACTGGCTAATTTTCAGAAGTAAACCAGGCTTTTCTTCCTAATCGTACTCTGGAGACTCTGTTAAAACCTTGTCCACCATGGGTGACCCTGCTGGTATATCACAGCAACATGCAAGCCACCACAGGACAACAAACTTGATACACGGGTGGTGGTTTGCCAGCCAGCCACTATGAACTGAGTATCAGTGCTCAGTGGTCTAGCAAAATATAAAGGTCATATATGTCCAACTTACCATTTTGCACAGATAAGCCTACCACTATGAAAATAAGCACGAATTCATGGATTGAATCAATCAACATTTATAGAGTGCCAATGCATGATGCCTTGGCGATACAGAAGTTACACATGTACTGTTTTTCTTCTCCAAATCCTTTAGACAGTATTCATCACTGCATATAAAACATGTGTGATATTTGAATTGTTCTTTTCCCAGATTTAGCATATAGCATGTATATTATGTTTATCTCCATAGAATTAGAATTCCAGTATCATATCTGATGTCTTAGAGAAACACCATATTTCTTTAGTGTATGTGGACAAGAAATAGCTGTTTGGCTGAACCCAATAGTGGTCTTCAGTAGCAAAGAATGAAGAGCAGAAAATTCTCTTGGAGGAGAAATACAGGTTTGCCCATCATTTGGTGGGAGACCAGTATTAGCTTACCAAAAATTATTTGACTTGAGATGTGGATAGAATCACAAGTAAATAGTTTTTAAAATAATCATGGGAACAAAGAAGTTTGTTGGTGCTTCAGCTTTCCTGATGCCTGCTTCAGTTTCTCAACATTTCAACGGGGTGGTCTTTGAAAAATTAACTTGGTGACATTAACCTGCTTAATGGTAATGTGATTTGGTTTCTATCAGTGGAAGCCATTCATCAGTTTGCCCCCATTTACCACTACGATAACCAACTCACTAGGTGCCATTCATTCACATGCAATCACCAGGTGCCCCTATAATGCCCAAACTCTGTTCCCTTAGGTCTTTTCTGAGGAATATACCAAACTGAACAGCCCCTGGGCAATTTATTGACTGCTGCCAACAAATTCTTTCTCTGGCATGAAGAAACCATTTTTAAAGGCCCCACACCTAACAACAAAGGCTCTGCAAAGTTAGCCATAACTAACACAGAAAGGTGTGATTATAGCAAACATGTTTCCCTCTCAACACTACCATCTTGCATCCTATGCCCCAACCTCCAGTCCTCATGGAATTAACCCAAAGCTCACACACAGACCCTGTTTCCGTCTACATTTATAAAAGTCTCTGTAATTTTGTCTTTGATCTACCAAGAAGGCCAGAATTGGCATTTGCTCATTTTGACTCACTCCCTGCGTCCCCCTAGTTTCCATTCTGGCATTATGATTTGAGAAATATTCTCTATTATCACCAAGCCACATTTAAATAAATGCATAAAGCCTGGTCAACCCAACAAAACAAAATGGACTGTCTCCACTTATCTATATGGAAAAAGGATAGGACGGTATTTGAGCTTCTGGCATAGATGATTGGCGGGGGAGGCAGTACTTGGGGGCAACAGTGTACTTTTCATTGCAAATATGCTTAAGTCAATGTCTGTTTTTCCCTTACAGGATGAAAACATAATGCGCTCCATGCAGCTATTTGAAAATGTGATTTAACTTGTCAACTAGATCCTTAATCCAACAGACAAATGTGAACTATTCTACCACACTTAAAGTTGGAGCTATCACTTTTAGCATAGATTGCTCAGCTTTACACTGAGGCATATTATGCAAACAAGCTTTGTTTTAACATAAAGCAATCCCCAAAAGATTTGAGCTTTCCAGTTATAAATTTGCATCCTTTTCATAACGCCACTAAGCTCATGGGATGTTTTAAAAGTCATTTCATACCCTGTGGATATTCAAACGTAATAGAGCCTGGCATAGTCTTTTTGATTCTTTAGCCATGGGATTATTGAGGCTTTCACTTACCAAAGTGATTTTAAAATAGCAGTGTTTTTTGCTACACATTTGTATGGATTCAGCCCCAGGATTTTAAATGGTTTTCTAAAATACTGGCATCTGCATTTAATTTCCAGAAATTAATTTATTGTTTGTATGCTATAATCCCGTTTATGTACTGTAAGTGAACAACAACAAAAAAAAGGTGACAACTGAAATTATCAAACACATAGTCCCAGCTTCTATGGATTTGCTGCCTTATGTTAAAGACTTTAATTTACCTGGCATCTTTTATAACATTAAACAGTTTACAAGATGTCAGCATATGTCTAATAATGCCTATTTAATAAGCATTTCTTAGTTTTTTCATAATACATATTACACCCAAGGCCTACATAATCTATATAATTTTGGACTTGTTCCATTAGAAAAACTCATTGCTGATGAGGCAATTCCGACTCATAGCGACCCTACAGGGAAGAGCAGAACTGCCCCCACAGGGTTTCCAAGGCTGTAAATCTTTATGGAAGCAGACTGCCACATCTTTCTCCCGAGGAGCAGCTGGTGGGTTCGAACCGCTGACATTTTGGTTGGCTGGCAGCCTAGGGCTTTAACCACTGTGCCACCAGGGTTGACTATTTTATACTGTATCATTAATCAAAGTCCAAGGTGTGAAAATAAAGCAAGGATGTTTACAAGCATATGCAAAGGGTCAAGATGTTAGCCCTCCAGTATATGTTAATGCTTAAAAACAAGTAATCTTTAACAGCATAAAGGCCTTTTCCACCCTCTTTCCCCTACTTCCTCACAGCATGCTTATATTACAAGCCATTGAGGGACAAAGAAACCTTGACTACCCCAATGCCTACTAAGAACAAATAGCAAGCAGAATTCACATTGAAAGCACCAGTAATTCCATTATACTGAGAACTACAATACCAAGATTAGTAGAGTATGAGTACAACTGCTGAACTACTCATCTGGATTGTATTATAATCTAGCTCATCATAAAATTCCCACAATTCAGAGTCTTTCTAATGATCTTAAGCCAATACTATAAAGTTGCCATACAATACTGAAGATACACATTATCTTCCCTGTTTTGCAGAAATATCACAAAGACCAAGAGGCTACAGTAGAAGGGAACTTGCAACTGTCTTTGCAACAATAAATCAGGTATCTATTCTGGTGTAGAGATAGGATTTGAACGCTGCCCTGCTATCACCAGTGTAGGAATTAAGAGTAGTACAATACATGTACACTGAAATTTGCCATCGCGTATTTGTGTAAACTCAATGTGCACATTTTGTATTTCATAAAAGAAAAATAAAAGCGAGTAAAATGTTTATAACTCTACTGTCTATGTTATAGGTCTTTAACAAATTTTGTAATTATGAGATTTAAAATATTACTTCTTTTTCCGAGGGCATTGTCTAGATCTTAGGTATCTTGTCTTTGGGTGTGACTAAGTGCGAGGAAGAAAAGTAACAGCTAGGGCAGTGGGCAGGCAGCTCTTGTAGCTAGTGTGATTGAGAAGGTGACAAGTGAGCAGAGACCCGAGGACAGAGTCCTCCAGACAGAGGGACCGGGCAGGGCAAAAGCTCGGAGAGACGAGGGGCATTTCTGCAATTACGACTCTTCAAAAATTACTTGTATTCTTCCAAACTACAGTTGTGAGGTTGCATCTGATATCAGAATTGTAAAGAGGTCACTCAGGTATTTTGGGGGATGCTTCTTGGATATAATATTGCTGCTCCTATATAAGAGTGATTTCCTCATTTCCATCCCTTCAAAATACTGGTCCACTCTGCATTTGGTGTGGCTACTCAAGTCCTGGTAGCCTCTCTATTCCCAGAAGACGCAAGGTCTTATTTCCGTTTCTTATTTCTCTTCTTCTACTCCTCTCTTGAAGAGTGAACCAAGAATCAGCTCTGAAAACTACGCCTGTAAATTATGCGTTAAAAGCTTCAAAAAAAATTGTTAAACATAGCAAGCATAACAAAATCACTGAATACACATTAAAATTTTAAGATTTTAATTTCTGAATAACTTCACATATACATCAGTATTTTCAGGCTATGAAATACAAAAATAACATTTATTTAAATACAATTAACACCTAAAGTTTAGGTAGTTTTAATGAGTTGTAATAAACAACATATTTGTAAGAGAATTTACACATTTAAAAAGACTTATTAAACTATAATACTATGGAATAAATTTTTTTCCATGCATTCTAAATTATAAAATATTTACAATAGTGAATTCACAAATGTCTGTCCACTATTTTAAATTTTTATAGCCTTGATAAATATCAAACTGACAAATAATGGCAAAATATAAAAATAAGTGCAGCAAAAAAATTTATTACAAAGGGATGCTATAAATAAAAGGCACTAGAAAATAAACAGAAACACATCTGATGCTGTAAACCCATTATGGTTCTTCACACAAACCATAAAAATGTGAAAAATAAACCCACAAAACTGTACTATTATAGAACTCCTTTTAATAGCTTTCCATCATTAACCGTTCTTTCTTAATGATGAATAACTTTTACTATGATTCAGTGGGACCATGTATATTCATTTTAACCTAGTAAATAATGAATTGTGGCTGTGATTTACAAAACAGAAAAACTGAAATGAATCTGAAAGTTTCCACAGGCACCCGCAGTCGACCTTTGAATACCTGTCACCACCTACTAAGATGCTTTTTGTTGGCTCCCTTATTCAACAGCAGATAGAGCAGTAGGTTGGGATTTTAGATTTGATGACAATGAGGCTTCCCTGTGGACAGAAAAAAAATCAGCATCATTAATAACATGGAGCATTACCCTAAAAGGTTCTATATTTGCAGGAACATTCCTAACACATGCCCAACTCTAAAAAACAAAACAAGAGCAGAACAATGGAAAGAAAACTTTTTTCAGACTTAAACAGTATGTAGGTTGTTATTGGTTTTTAAAGTATCTAACTAAAGAAGTAGTTAGAAGCCAGACTACCAGGATTTGAATCCAGCTTCTATCCCTCACTGCACTGTCAAATGTGGGGCTAATTACTTCTCTGCACCTCTTTCTTGATCTTTAAAGGGGGGTAACAACAAAACACAGCTCAAAGGGTTCTAGTGAATAGATAAGCTTAATGTCTATACTTAGTAGCATACTGGCACACTGTAAATTTCTCAAGTACTCAGTAGACATTGGGGTCTGTATAAATAAGTGTGTGTCTATCCCAAGACAAACATGCTCATCACTTAGAAAGAAAACTAAACCAGGCTAAGAGTGACCAGGTTTGAATTGTAATTGGCAATAAACAAAAGCAGGCAGGTAGTAAGATGATTAGTTATAAGAAAATGACACCGTGTATTTGTAACTGATATTTTTGGTTCCCCAGATGAGTCTTTCCATCACTGTGATATATTCAAGCCCTAAAAAAATGAGAAACTGCAATATTGAGAAGAATCCTTTTAAAGACTCCTTTCTAACATTTAAAGAAAGAGAAAGACATATAAACTTTGAAGTTCTTAGAAGAGCATTCATTAATTTCATGACAGATTACAAAGTACCAGAAGCAAACAACAATAATTAAGGGAAAGTCTCTGATACATAATTTCAATTTTCTTTTGTAACTGCACTGATTATTTGTTAAAATATTATGTAGAGCATAAGGAGGAGGAAAATAGAAGAGTAAAAGTCCAAACAAAATAAACAGCACTCAGCAGCCCTTTCAACTACAAAATACTTTCTTATTCTGTTATTAGCAATATTCAAAACTAGTAAGAGTGGCAATAAAAGAGGAACCTCTTGCTAGCCTGGGGATCTTGATTAGTCAACCAACCATCTATGTTTCACCTCCGAATCTTAATATGGTCTTTGTGAAGTTCATTTAGAAGCAAGCTACCTCCACCCTAAGATATCTAACATGTTGGGCCTGCCCCCTGTCTACCTGCCATTTCCCCAGTACCAGTCCACAGTCCTCTTATTAAAGAGGACAGACATGGAAAGAGAGCGTCAGTCCTACTCAGGAGGGTGCACTGAAGCCAAAAAAGCTGTGCCACCATTATTGAGCATCTGTTTACTTGAATTTCACAGGAGAGGTAAAGATAAATTCATTTTGCAATCAAATTCTCAGGACAGTGAGGTTTTACATGCCTCATCAACAAGGTGTCTGAATGCTAATACCCTGCCTAGGGGCTAACTCACAACAAAGAAACGCATTATCTTGTAAACATAGAACTTACTCTCTTCATAAATTTTAAACCAGGCGTTCATCATAAAAAGAATATAATCACTTTAAAAGTCACTGAAATGGGTCAAATTAAGTAAGTAAAGTTTAAACTAAAATGTCTGCCACTTTAAAATTGTACATGCGCCCACAAACTTTATTATAATTCTGTTAGAAGTACATGTACTACAACTAAATTCGGCAATGTTAAGACACTCATGCACACAATTGTACCATTTAAGATCTGATTAATCTCTCAAAACAAGAAGGGATCGTTTCTTTATGAAAATAATTCTAAGACTCAACGATTTGACCACTTCTTTCAAAAGATGAAAACTCAATTAACCTAGTTATCTGACAGTACTGAGATGGTAATGAAATTCCCCCACATTCTCCCATCTTGAAAACACAGAATAATCAATTGAACTATTTGTGTGTGTGTGTGTGCCTGTGTTTACAGACACAGTAGCACAGTCATCTGAAAATGCTATTTCAGTCTTTGTTTATGGCAGATTCTACATTTTTTTAGACAGAAGGATGGCAGAAGAAAAAAATGAAAGATACTCTTCCTTCAATCAGCTCTCTAAGCTAATCCTTTTGTTTTCTGAATTTTCCAATGGTCCATGCAAAGAAAGTCAAAATACTTTAAAGGAAAAAATGTAAAGCAGCACCATGTGGGGTACCACACAGTAAGTAAGCAGAGGGGAATGCAAGGTCTTGTATTTACACAACCTGGGACTGAATCCCAGGGCTCAAACACTGTGCGGCCTAGGCAAGACACAAACTCTGAGCTTCAAAACGGAAATAACAGTATCAACTTCACATGGTTACTTGCAGCTGAAATGAGATAATACAAGTTATAGTGTTTTGTACTAAACAGACAATAAATAAGTGGTAACTTTGGTGAAAGGTAAGACAGTACACAATACTGGGAAAGTCAGCACAACTTGACCAAGGCAAGGTCATGTAAGCTCCATAGACACATCCAAACTCCCTGAGGGACTGAATTACTGGGCTGAGAGCTGGGGACCATAGTCTCCGGGGACATCTAGCTCAATTGGCATAACAGTTTATAAAGAAAATGTTCTACATTCTATGTTGGTGAGTAGCGCCTGAGGTCTTAACAGCTTGTGAGCAGCCATCTAAGATACTTCACTGATCCCACCCATCTGGAACAAGGGAGAATGGAGAAAACCAAAGACACAAGGGAAAGATTAGTCCAAAGGACTAATGGACCACAATTACCACAGCCTCCACCAGACTGAGTCCAGCACAACTCGATGGTGCCAGGCTACCACTGCCAACTGCTCTGACCGGGATCACAATAGAGGGTCCTGGACACAGGTGGAGAAAAACGTAGAACAAAATTTCAACTCACAAAAAAAGACCAGACTTACTAGTCTGACAGAGGCTGGAGAAACCCCAAGAGTATGGCCCCCGGACACCCTTGTAACTCAGTACTGAATTCACCCAAGGCTCACCCTTCAGCCAAATATTAGACAGGCCCGTAAAACAAAACAAGACTAAATGGGCACACCAACCCAGGGGCAAGGACAAGAAGGCAGGATGAGAAGGCAGGAGGGGACAGGAAAGCTTGCAATGGGGATCCCAATGTTGAGAAGGGGAGAGTGCTGACACATTGTGGGGCTGGCAACCAATGTCACCAAAGAATATGTGTCTTGTTTAATGAGAAATGAATTTGCTCTGTAAACCTTCATCTAAAGCACAATAAAAATAAATAAATACAGTGTTTTGTAATATGACTAAAGATTAAAAAAAAAAGTACTGACTTAAGGGATAATGCTGTACTTACACTCCCACCATGCTGCTCTAGCTTTTGCAATGCACTGGTGATTGGCTCTTTGAATTTCTTGTCCATTAGTCTCTTGGAAAGCTTTTAAAAAACAGATTGGAGGGAAAAATAAATTACTTGAAAAAGTACCATTATTCACTAGAAGCATAAGTAAAACTTTACTAACAGGCTAACTAGAAATAATGCCTACTAAGTTTTTTACTGTACAATAAATATACGAACATTGCTTAATTTGTATGAGATATCAAGGCTTCTTTTAGGAAACATGTAATTGAAATCTGACATGTAATAGACACCAATTTATTTGTTTAAAAAAATGAATTTACATTATTTTAAATATCAATGCAATGAAATCTGCTACAGTACAGTATCGAATAAATTTTCTGTGAAATAATGTATTTCCATTTTGTGATTTGTAATAACACCGGAGGATTATGCTAGAAAGCTAAGCCTATAAAACACATGGTTTCCTATAATAAAAAGAGAAGACAATGAACAGAACATTTAAATGAATAAGTCAATAACAGTGACAGAGAGATTGGATTAGAAACCATAGACTACTATCCCAAGATAAGTCCTGAATGAGCCTCAGCTAGACAGGTAGAACCTTGACTGAAAAAGGGAGGGAGCAAAGGGTGGGTGAGGACTAAATCACAGGAGCAAAGAGGGAAATAACACAATTCACGCAATCAAGCACAACCTGTGGCAGTGTTCCCACCAAATGCCTGCCTTACTGCACCTAACAACGTAACTACCTCAGCCTATAGCACTACCTGCTCACAGCTCCACTTTCTGGGAATACTATTTGTTATGGACTGAATGGTGTCCCCTCCTCCAGAAGATATGTCGATCCTAACCTCTGCGCTGGTGAATATAGCCTTGTTTGGGGAAATAGGGTTTTTCTTTGCAGTTGTTACCAGTTAATGAAGTTTTACTGGAGTAAGGTGGGTCCTAATCCTAATCCCCCGCTGAATGGCCTTTTATTAAAGAGGACAGACATGGAAAGAGAGAGTGTCAGTCCTACTCAGCAGGGAGACAGTAAGTCAGGATTTATCTATAAGCAAGGAATGCCAAGAAACAACTGGGGCTACAGAAGCTGAAAGAGACAGGAAGGATATTCCCTTAGAGCCTTTGGAGACAAAGAATATAACCTTGCTGACACCCTGAATTTGCCTAACAGCCTCCAGAACTGTGAAACAAAAACCTTCTGTTCTTCAAAGCTACGTACCCACTTTGTGGTATTTTGTCATGGCAGCCTCAGGAGACGAAGACACAGCTAAAGCCCAGGCAAGAATTAGTCATTCGTCATACTCTTCATAGGCCTCTGTCATAGAAAGTTATTTTCTGATCCTTCCTCCTCTTGGTATGAAAGTAAGCCAGCAGGAGTACTTCACACCACTGAACACTGCCTACCGAGTCCCCTTAGTCAGGTCATCAAATGTCAGGGAGGGTTAGAAGAGACTCCCAGAAAGATGAAAAAATGTGAGTAAAGCAATTCTGAGAAGACAGGCAATGCCCCAGCGAAGGACAAGAAAATGCTTCTCTCACAGTCCTTAGGTTTGCATTCTTCAGAGTGAGTTTTCTGACATCAGGGGTTTACCAGCAACTTCAGAATCACCTAAGATACTTGTTAAAAAAATGCAGATTCTAGGCACTTCACCAAAAGGACATTCAGGCAGCTAACAGATACATGAGGAAATGCTCATGATCATTAGCCATTAGAGAAACGCAAATCAAAATTACAATGAGATACCATCTCACCCCAACAAGGCTAGCATTAATCCAAAAAACACACAATAACAAATGTTGGAGAGGTTGTGGAGAGACTGGAAAATTTTATACACTGCTGGTGGGAATGTAAAATGGTACAACCACTTTGGAAATTGATTTGGTGCTTCCTTAAAAAGCTAGAAATAAAAGTACCATAGGATCCAGCAATCCCACTACTTGGAATATATCCTAGAGAAATAAGAGCCATCCCACGAATAGATATACTCACACCCATGTTCACTGCAGCACTGTCCACAATAGCAAAAAGACAGAAACAACCTAGGTGCCCATCAACAGATGAATGGATAAACAAATTATGGTACATACACACAATGGAATACTATGCAATGATAAAGAACAATGATGAATTCACAAAACATTTTACAATATGGATGAAGCTGGAAGGCATTATGTTGAGTGAAATTAGTTGCAAAAGGACAAATATTGTGTGAGACCACTATTATAAGAACTCAAGAAAAGGTTTAAACACAGAAGAAAACATTCTTTGATGGTTACGAGGGTGAGGAGGGAGGGAGAGGGAAATTCACTAACTAGATAGTAGACAAGAATTAGATGAAGAGAAGGACAACATACAATACAGGGGAAGTCAGCACAACTGGACTAAACCAAAAGCTAAGAAGTTTCCTAAACATAACCAAACACTTCAAGGGACAGAGTAGCAGCGGCAGGGGTCTGGGGATCATGGTTTCAGGGGACATCTAGGTCAACTGGCATAACAAAGTATATTAAGAAAATGTTCTGCATCCCACTTTGGTGAGCAGCATCTGGGGTCTTAAACGCTTGTGAGCAGCCATCTAAGATGCATCAATTGGTCCCAACTCACTTGCAGCAAAGAATAATGAAGAACACCAAAGACACAAGGTAAATATTAGGTCAAGAGACAAAAGGGTCTCATAAACCAGAGCCTCCATCAGCCTGAGACCAGAAGAACTAGATGGTGCCCAGTTACCAACAATGACTGCCCTGACAGGGAACACAACAGAGTGCCTGACAGAGCACAAGATAAGTGTGGTGCAGAACTCAAATTCAGGTAAAAAGACCAGACTTAATGGTCCTACTGAGACTAAAGGAACCCCAGAAGACATGGTCCGTCAACCCAGAACTAAAACCATTCCCGAAGCCAACTCTTCAGACAAAGATTAGACTGGACTATAATACATAAAATAATACTCGGGAAGAGTGTGCTTCTTAGTTCAAGTAGATACATAAGACTAAATCGGCAGCTGCTGTCTGGAGGCGTGATGAGAGGGTAGAAAGGGATAGGAGATGGTTGAATGGACACAGGAAACCTGGGGTACAAAGGGGAGTGTGCTGTCACATTATAGGGATTGCAACTAGGGTCATATAACAATATGTGTATGAATTTTTGAATGAGAAATTAATCTGAGCTGTAAACTTTCACCTAAAGCACAATAAAAGAAAAAATAATGCAGGTTCTTGAGCCCTACCCTATACTTACTTAACAAGAATCTTGGAGTGAAGGCCCAGATTCTGTATTTCTAGCAAAATTCCCAGCTGATTCGTTCCCTAAAGTTTGAGGGTCACTGCCCTAGGGTCAGTAGCAGTCCTTTGTATTTGAAGTTTAAAAAGGATATGACTTATTTTGCACATAAAGAAGAGGAATTGTGTATAGTCTCACTAATTGGTTTTGAAATTCTTTTTCTAGAAGAGAAACCTTTCTTCAAATGAACATCTAATGCAGGCGTTGCTAAATCAGGTGAAAAGGAAGCCTTTCTTGCTGAAGCGGGGCGTGGGGATAAGGCAGGTAAGGAGGGAGTGCTAGAGCACCTTGCATGGAGTCTCAGTGAGGAACTAACCCCCAGCACCGCCTAATTCCAGAGCTCTCTCCCAGCCAAATCTGAAGGCCACTGTGGTGTCTAGGTCTTTCTTCCCAGAGTGTGGACACCCCAGAAAGGCTAGAGGCCCTTTCAGCTAGCCCTTGTCTTAGGAAAAGCAGAGCCCTGGGGAGGAGTGTGAAGGATCACAGGTTAACATCACTGATCCATAAAGGTTAAAAACAAAATAAAACAAGTCTACGTAGTTCACCTGTTCATCTGTCCTTTGTTCACTGCTGAGATGGGCAGCAGGGGTAGGAGGCTGTTTAGGAAGCAAAGGTCCTTGCTGAACTTGAGTCTGAAGAAGAATCCAGTGTGATTCCTTTTCTCTACATATCACTTCCCCTTCACCTCCCCTGTCCCAATCCTCTCAGAAGATGTCCTTGTTATTTAAAAAACTCATAGCTGTTGAGTTGATTCCAATTCATAGTGACCCTATAGGACAGAGTAGAACTGCTCTGTTGGGTTTCCAAGGCTGTAAATCTTTATGGAAGCAGACAGCCACATCTTTCTCCTGCAGGGCTTTCAAACCACAGACCTTTCGGTTAGCAGCTGAGTGCTTTAACCATTTCACCACCAGGGCTCCTTAGATAGTCTATAGTCTATTTAATAATGTGATTTACTGTTGGGGCCTTGGGTTAAGACCTATCAGCTGGACTTCCAAAGGGGCTGGACACTACAGTCAGCCATGTAAGTGGTCATCCATGTCTACGTGACTGAATCCTGCACGACTCAACCTGGAGAGGATGACCAGAGGCTCGGTGCCTGGTCTCCCCTGGTTCTGGCCCTATGCTCCTCTCCCCTTTGCTGATTTTATCTGTATCCTTTCACAACAATAAACCACACCTGCAAATTTGAGGTCCCCAAGCCCTTCTAGTAAATCATTAAACCTGAGAGTGGTCTTCGGGGCCTTTCAAATGGCACAGTGTCCCAACGTATACTTGTGACAAGAATTAAACTACACGTAACAGGAAAAGGTATCATCATGAATGCCATTTACAGACACACTGAAGATCACACAAAGTAAAAGAGAAAAGGTGAAAACATGGCTTTGGAAGTATACCGTCACATAAGTGAGTGTATAAGCACTGCTTATAATTCATAGCTAATACCATGGGTGTCATGGATTGAATTGTGTCCCCCAAAAATATCTGTCAAGTTAGCTGGGTCATGATTCCCAGTATTGTATAACTGTGTACCATTCTGTAAACTGATGTGATTTCCTTACGTGTTGTAAATTCAATCACTATGATCTAATAAGATGGATTAGCAGCAGTTATACTGATGAGGTATACAAGATTGGATAGTGTCTTAATCCAATCTCTTTTGAGATACAAGAGAGAGAAGCAAGCAGAGACATATGGGAACCTCATACCACCAGGAAAGCAGTGCCAGGAGCAAAGGGTGCCCGTTGGACCTAAGGTCCCTGCACTGAGATGCTCCCAGACCAAGGCAAGACTGATACATCACAAGGACCTTCCTCCAGAGCCGACAGAGAGAGAAAGCCTTCCCCTGGAGCTGATGCCCTGAGTTTGGACTTGTAGCCTACAAGACTGTGAGAGAATAAACTTCTCTTTGTTAAAGCCATCCACTTGTGGTATTTCTGTTATAGCAGCAGTAGATGACTAAGAAAATGGGCATAAAACCATTACACTACTCATTAATTTTTGTCCATTCAACTTTTCCTTACTTTTTATGACAACCCGAAACTCTGCAGGTGCTTTCTGTTACAACAATAACAACAACAAAAACCTAGAGAACAATGTCCATTAATAAAATGTTTTCTAAAATACTGGTCTTATATTTTCTGGCTAGGACGATAACATTTTTTAAGGTTTTTAATTATTTTAATGATTAATTTGAAGCCATTACATCATGAAGAGATAAGAACAGTATGTGATAAATGTACACAACTACTCCCTCATCTTTTCAGTACTTACGCTTGTAAGCAGATGTTTCAGATGGTCATTTAGAGAAGGGCCAACAACAACACTTAATTGCATCAAAGCATTCAGTCCTCTTTCAAACACTTCATCATCCGAATGGACCTGTCAGGTTAGTTGGTTGGGAGAGTCGGGTAGGAGGGAATGGAAAGAGAAAAGGACAGAAGGGTTAGGAGAAAGGGTAACAAGTAGAGAAAAAATAAGACGGAACATTTAAAATCAGAAGATAATCAATCAAACTCAGAATTTAAAAAACAATCCTTAAGACAAAAAAAAAAGAAAAAAAGGAAACAAATTTTCAGCCTGACTGAAGCATTAACTAAGATACATTGCAGCATACGGACAGGCAGATTTAAGGCTCATTACTTTCTCTGATTACTCAAAATGTCCCGTTATCTTTAACACATCCTCTAAAAGGTGTCTTCAAGTACATAATCATCTGGCCCTGAATAACAGTGCAATAATTCTGCAAGCACTGCACAGAGGAAAATCACAGGTAAAGGACTAATTTACATAAGATTTGGAGAAAAATAAAAGACATAAATATTCTAAATGCATTCTAAATTCTTTTCTTTCCCTTCTATCGTGTGCTTTTGAAACAGAAAGTACAAAGGAACAAAAGGACATACCAGAGCTGCCTTTAACACAGGAATCAGTCTAGGGAGCAAAGGCACAGCTTTTTCAGGAGCACCTTTGACCAAAAGTAACTCTCGAAAACCCTCCTTTGACACAAAGGTATATGGGTGCTTAGTCTCTCTCAGACCCTGCCAAAGACAACAAACATAACTTACTACCCATTTTGTTTAGCAAAAACAAAAAAAGTGAATCCTTACTAGTCTAAGTGGAAATCAAAAGTTTTATTAGTATTATTATGTTTTCCTAATCATGATATAACTTCATTAATTACTATTTCAATTACACGGACCAACTGTGGAACAAAGGTCATACATGAGACAGGAAGGATGGCCATCAACAGGAGGGAAAGGAGGGAAAAGAACATGAAGAAAAGGAAGAAGGAACGTAAAGGAATAAAAAAGGAAAGGAAAACAAAAAAAACGAAGAAAAAAAGGGAGGGAGGGAGGGAGGAAGGAAAGGAGGAGAAAGACCTACAGCATGGGAGAGACAAAAGACAGGTAAACAGAAAGAAATAAAAAGAGGAAAGAGGAACAGAAAACTCACTGGGATACTAAAAAGATCTTTTATATACACCCGAAACACTGTTTGCAAGTACAGCAAATTAATCCAAAACATATGTTTATAACCCACTACTTTGACTGTATACCTCTACCTTTACACTAATTTTATAACTTGTTTAATAAGTTTCTAAAGTACTTTGTATGCCTGTATTTATTTTAAAGTCTTTAATCATTATGCCTACTTATTTAGTTATAGTTCTACCATTTCCAATTGTATTTTTTTTATATTTAGGTATTTTACATTAAGGTACAAAGAAAACAAAGATTTGACTATGTACAAAAGCATCTTAAGATTTCAAATGTCATTTGTAATATTGGAATTTGAAATGAAAATGCGAAAAAAAAACCTTGTGTAAATCATTTCTCATTATGCTTTTCACTCTAAATGCATTAGAAACAATTAGATAGTGCTCCTTCATGATTTAACCAATCACTACAAATCAAGATAAAAAGGACATCTGACCTTTTCAGAAAAGATTTAAGAAAGCAACGCCAATATTCTCTCAATTTAACAATTACTTATGAAGTGAAAAAAGTATAAATGGCTTGCAAAGTCATGCCAAGAAGTACTAATATTCAACCAGTTTATCCTTCTGACCAAACTTTCTGCTTCCAAGCAGTCATCACACACTTCCTTTCCTTGATGCTGGCATGCTGAAAACTACACTGGTAGACACACCAGCACCACTATGCAGTGCAGGTCCTGACGTCTCAGGAGTATCTCTAACCCCTTCACCGCAGAGATTCAGGAGCTCTGGTAGAGAAGCAAAGTGGATTCAATAGTGATTCTTCTGCCACTATGTCCCGATTATTAAACAAGTAGAAAGGAAGTGTACCCAAGACAAAAATAAAACCATTAGTGTTTGGACAAAAGGTATATAAGGGGCTGAGTTTTACACGGTCCAAACTTTAAAGACTCCTAAAATTAAAGCCCTGCCCCTTCGCCATCATTAGCTGGAGTGTGTTTTCAAAAGCACCACTATTTATTAGACTAAAACATGGTTTGCTACCATACGTAAAAGGTTTAAAGTTTAAAAAAGAACTAATGAAATATCACTAAATTCTTTATCTTTAATATCAAGTTTAAAAGGTTTTGATCAGAATTAAATTTCAAAATACGTTACCCACAAATATACCATTTGTAATATCAAATTTCTTCCACAAGCTGAGCTATAAATTAAGAAAAGCAAAGACCTAAAACAATTCTGCAGACTTCGGTAGTAACTGGTATGTTCACATAAGAGATTAAAAGCATTTGGAAAACTAAAGGGGGAACAAAAGATTGTGATGCTTCATTACAATTAAGAAATCTCATTATTTTGTATTTATAATAGGTAAAATTATTTACATACTTTTTCCTGCTCTGCCCACCCCCCACCCCCACTGGCTGTATAGGAAAGGCTAATGTTCTTTAAAGAAAAAACACTCAAGTCATTTTGTTTTCAATGTATGTTTTTATTTAGATCACTTACTACTATATGACTTATCTATGAACATGGCATTACCTATCTAGATTAATATCTTCAATTTGTAATTTAATGACTTGTTTCTTAACAATGCGAGCCCTGGTTGCACAGTGGTTAAAACTTTGGCCGCTAACCAAAAGTTTGGTGGTTTGAAACCACCAGTGCCTCCACAGGAGAAAAATGTGGCAGCCTACTTCCATGAGGATTACAGTCTTGAAAACCCTACTGGGCAGTTCTACTCTGTCCCATAGGGTCGCTATGAGTCGGAATTGATTCGACCACAACAGGTTGGGGTTTTTATGGTTTTCTTAACAATGACAACATAAAACATCACCCTCAACTTTCAAAACAGGCAAATGACTAACTGTTTAACCTAGTTAATTCATTTCTCAACTTCTAACTCTAGGAATAAAATTAACAGAAGATATCGTTGATTCACTTGAGGCTGACATTCCTCCAGCTTTTTTTCCTGGTAAACCAAAAAAAACCAACCCTACTGCCATTAAGTCAACTGCAACTCACAGTAACCCCATAGGGTTTCCAAGGCTGTAAATCTCTATGGAAGCAAGCTGCCACATCCTTCTCCTGTAGAGCCTCTGGTGGTTTTGAATCGCAGACCTTCTGAGCCACCAAGGCTCCTTATTTCTCCTGATACAAATGTTAAATTATATAGAGGACTCTAGCATAACTAGTTGTTTTTTTTAATTCTCTATAAAAACAACTTCCGTGATATTCTATTTAAAATGGACAAGTAGAGCCAAGTGTCAGAGAAGTCTCCAGAAGAAGCTGTATGTAGTAGTATCAGTTCTCTAAGAAACACATCATGTTAAACAAGATTGATTATATATAAATAGACCAGCCACTCATCTTTCTCTGATGTGGATTAAGTTTTATAACCCCTGATGTTCTCCTGATTTAACTAGTTTGAATAATCTTCATTTCAGTTTTTATTTTTTGAACGGAGTATAGATATTTTACCTACTTACCTAGAAATCCCTGGGTAGACTAATTCCATGTTTATAAAGCTGATTGTCGAGCTTCAAATTTAAAAAAAAAACACTAATCATATTTAGTTGCTAAGGTGGATGAAATGAGGGTATAATGTTTTAATGCCTATTATTTGGTTTCTATTTTCAAAATTGCAGAATGATCTACTAAAGAGTTACGAAAGTAACATTTAGTCCAATTTAAAATTTATTTTTCATAAGCATTGAGAAGAGAATGGTATATTTACCTCAGCTAAAGTAATAAGAAGAGGATCGAATGGAAGATTTTCAGGAGGACATTCCCACTGTAATCTGTGTTTTACTGAACCATGCACCAATCTAAAACATAAAAGTCACTGAATATACCGAGGAAAACATAATTATACATTAAACAGTGATTATCTTACACATACTCTTTACAGGACACAACCATATTAGAATTATTTTGTAACATGTAGAAATACCATGATTTTATAAAGATAGTAAAGTATATCTTTAAAAACAATGTTTATAATCCTATAAAATCCTACTCTTTCAGTAATATTGTCTGGTGGCAAAACCAAACAATTTCTCATCTGTTAAGCCTACAGATGTGCTGCTCAAGCATGTCGTTATTTGTGAGTCTTGATGTAAGGGTTACATTTGAAATTTTTCAATTATAATTACATCAAAATAGGTAACCTAGGGAAAATGAAAACAAGCAAAATGCAGTAATTCCTAACAATAATTTTTTTTATAAAGGACTACTGTTTTTCAGATTTATATCATTTAACCTTAACACTAAGGATCTGATGGCAGGGCAGGCTGTATCCTTGCTAAGGAAATGAGAAATGAAGCCAGGAAAGTGAAATGGTCTGCCCAGGTTTACAAAGTTGTAGCCCCCGTATTTAAATTAAGGTCTCCGATGTGTCTTCTTTTTCTTAAGACTTTACTGAGGTGCAAATGATATACAATAAACTGCATATATCTAAAACATAGATCTGAGGAGTTCTGATACATGAACACACCCGTAAAACCATCACTGCAATCATGTCAGTGACCTATCCATCACCCCTAAACATTTTTTTTCATGTCCCTTTGTAACGGTCTTGTTGGCTCTTTCTTTAATATTGTTTTCATAATGGCAAGAGGCCTCAGTAACACTGGTTTTGCTTTTTTAGCAAAAATAGATTGGTGAAAGGGGACCTTAAAATACAGCTTCAATTAGGAATCTAAATACGACAATTGTACAATAAACTAAAGAAGAACGCTTCTAAAACTTGTTTTTTCCTCAGTTCTCCAAATCTGAAAATATCATTGAAAGCTACATTTCTTGAATTTTGGAACAACAAAAAAAAGACTATTGTAATGATTCTTTTCACAATGAAAATGAAGATTTCTATCATCTAGAATAGGCAAAAACTGGATGCACTTTAATGCTTCTCGGTAGTAATATCTTACTGATAACACACTATTAGTAACCTATGGTGTTTTAAGATATTTCTGATTTGTGTCCAGAAAGGTGGTAAGAATTATAGCCAAAAGGAAGAAAACAGAGCCATATGTACTCATTAAGAAAAATAAACAATTCTACTACATTGCCAGCTTTCAATTATAGGATTATATATTTGTAACTTGCCTAAGCCTGAGTTTGCTAAAATTGGTTATTTCAGAAAGTGGTTTGTTCAATTTCTTAAATTATCTGATGGTTTACTAGAGATCTATTGGTAATTATATTTTTGAATTAAAATCGCTTCAACAATGTCCAGGGATCTATGCCAATCCAAGTGTGAATAAGTCACTTTTATTTCAACCTCACTAGTAAATAAAACTCTCAACGTATTTAAACTGAATAGCGTATTGATTTTACTCAATTATTCTGAATAACATGGTCAGTTATAACTTGTATTCATTTTACCTGCAAGGAATACCTCCTTTAGAGTAAATAGCTGCAAACGCAGACGGGGCTCGGGGCTGTTCTCCAAACTGAAATTAAAAACGTCAAAAATACAATAAATATCACCATCACCTCCACTTCCTGTGTATCTAATCAGTTCTATTCCTGCTCAGGTCAGAGGCAAACGGCCCCCTGACTTTCAAGTCATGATGCTGGTATTAAGTCTATCACTCCTTATCAGCAGAGTCTGAGAAACAATCCTCCCAGCATTGTTAACACCACAATCACACTTTGTGTACTTACTTTCACCCCAACTTGTTACAAAAGAGAATGAAACCAAGAGGCTGAAACCAAAATGAATGGATTGGTCTTCCCACCCTCCCCCCACTGTGGCCTTTCAGTTGTGGGCTAAATGTTGAGTGCAAGGAAATAGTGTTTGTTTTCAGTTATCAACACCTTCCTACTTTCCTTGTTCTCCAGCCAAATATGGGATGGTCTGGATGGTCAGAGAATTTATATGGGCTCTATGCTTCTATTAAGAAAAACAACAAAGACTGGTTGGGCAGGAGTGGTAAAGTTGAAGACAAAGCAAGGCTCTTACAAACATGCCTGGTTGTGTCTGATTACATTGTGTAATCTCACAACCTTTCTTTTGCTATACGTTATTATCTTAAAGATTTTGGCACAAATGTAAATGTTACTATGTAGTATCTGAATATAATCAAACGAAGTACAGTTGTCTAAACTACAAAATATAAATTTACTAGCCTATTTTAAAGGTAAAACTAGCTAGGATTTTTTTAAAAATCATATCAAGTGTTTAGTGTATTTACTTAAGAATATAAACGTAGAATTTGCCCTTTTTCCTCTGGGACTCAAAAAAACACAGCTGAAATCTCATTAAAACAAAATTGTAAGACTGTTTTACAAGGCTCAATTCATGTTCTGTGTAACAATTCACAGTAACAGTAATGTTTCATTTATCTAATTATAATTCCTGCTACAAAGAAATGTAAGTTTTTAAGTGTTTTCATGTAATAGTCATATCAGACAAGAAAAGAACTTGCAAAAATACTGTTTGTATTGACAGAAAAAAACTTAAAATAAATTTGTGCTACACCGTGAACACTTTTTTAGTTCTACCACCTACTAGCAAATGATCGTATTCTTTGGTCTGACCGGCCATGTAAATAATCCCTAAATTTCCAAAACACCCACCAGGAAAATTTCTGAATAAAATTCTAAGCAATTCCTTTCCTTTCTAATTTGCTACGGAGTTAATCATAGTTTTATCTTCCATATCCCACAGATTCAGAATTTTTTTAATCAATGGATTAATTTTATCAAAATTCCATTACCATGAAAACATCTGTGGTCCATTCAATGTTTAATATTGTCACAGACCATATTTCAATTCTGAAACATTATTAAGTACGCACTACTACACTGAATTTGCAGCTTAAAAACAAAATCTTTATGATTCATCTGCAATTTATGTACATTAAAGTACAGATGGAGAAGCTGAATGTTAACAGTGCACCAACTGTAACTGTTGTGCACCATCGAGTCGATTCCAACTCACAGCGACTCTACAGGAAAGAGCAGAACTGCCCTATAGTTTCCAAGGTTGTAATCTTTACGGCAGTAGATCGTCACATCTTCCTCCCGTGGAGTAGCTGGTGGGTGTGAACCACCTATCTTTCAGTTATCAGCCAAGCACTTAACCACTGCATCACCACAAGTCTCCCCGAGGCCTCTGTCCAACCCTACCAACTTTTCTCCCAAAGGTAACCACTATCTTGACTTCCAATACCACCAAGTCTTTTTAGATTGATAACTTTTTCGTATCTTAGAAGTGCTCTTTTCTATATACTCTTTTCCCAGGTGAAATCATTAAACTATCTCCCCAGAGTTTTCTTAATTTTTAATAAAATTTAAGGCTAAGGCCACTAAATATTGTTGACTTTTCCTTTAAAGAAGAAATTGTAAGGGTCACCAGAGACTCCTTTAAATACATACAGAAAAAGGAAGCAATAGCAAGAAGATACTAGGGCATTCTTTAGGTATTCAATTTCCATGACACTGTGTAGATTATAGAAAGGAGCAAAGGAACAGAGAGGCTCAAACTCTTTCTCATTTTTCTTTTATAAAGTCAGACAATCTCCTGTTCTCAAATAGTTCTTTAGTATCTGCCATATTTTACCGGCCATCAAAGTTAGTCAAGTGCCTCACCATTCTCATTATACTCTTTAAAGGTGTGTTCACTTTTTGATAACTGACTGATTTACACACTTACAGTTTATGCATTTCTATGTGCGTAAATTTTATGTTTGCTAAATCTGATTAAATCGCTGTGAGAGGGCAAGTAGGCTAGCACTACAGTTAGGACTTCTGGTGGAGCTAATTTAGAGGAGCAGTCAGAGACCTTTACAGTATTCAACTTTGGGAGCAAGTAATCAGTCCCATGGCAACTGAATGTAAGTTGTTTCATTGATGTTGAGTACAATAATCATCATAAATAAAGAACAAAGCTGATAGGGGATTTGTCTTATGCACTACAATGCTCATTCATGAATGTGATAGGATACACCAAGACTAATCTTTACGTTCCACCGTCTCACCTCCACATCTATGACATTAGTCATCTCTATCTGCACCACAATTACCACATAAGCCTTCCTTCATCACTAGCACCATTCAGAATATTCAACAGTGTACTGAATGTCTACAACTTTGAGAAAATCTACTGAATTAGGAATCTTTTCTTGCACCTACCGGGTTAATGGTTTTAGGGTTAAGTTTATCACTCGGTCGAGGATGAAGTTTTCTTGCAGACTCCGGAGAACTGGCTGATGATGAGGATTTGCTTCGCTGAACTGTAGTCCTGTGTTTTGTTTGTACGCTTGATGATGTCCTTTGATCACAGTTACCTAGGAAAAATGGAACAAAAAGATACAAGCATAAAGCTCATTCCCCAACCATCTGTCTAACAGAATGTCATTTACAAATTTCACCTCTTCATTTATAAAGCAAAATTCTGTACCTGTTACTCTGTTTCGCAACTGTACACTTCCATGACACTCTGATTTCTGCATTGCTTTTTTCTGATGCCTGCAGTTGAATAATACTTGATTAAAAAACAAAACAAAACTGGGGGGGGGGGTTCATTATCAATATAAAGATCAGAACAGAGGAAAGGAGAATACAGTAAAGGACATACAAAAAGAGATGGAGCAAAATACTTGGAGACTAATGAAATAATATGAAATTATATCACCTCGAATAATACCAATAACATCAAATTAAAAATCATCTGCAAGAAAATAAGATACATAAAAATAACCCCCCCACCCCGCAAACATGCTATTAGAAATTCTACTGGAATCCTCTGGTCATATTCAGGAAATGGTCTAGATTTTGGAAGGGGTGGATGGCACATCCCCATATTCTCCGTCATCTCTGGTCTCTATATTTCCAAAGCTAAAAACAGCAATGTCTGCATACCATGTCTTACTTTTCCAGTGACATAATGCGCTCTCCTACCCAATGTACCACAAGCTCCTTAAAGTAAACAAAACCAAACCTGACGTTATCACAGTGAAGTTATGAATCCCTTGTTTATTAAACTATCCTCAGTTTTTTGGTCCTCTAGGCTGCAAAACTCAGGATAATCTTTGTTTCTTTTTCCTGCACATCCATACAGATGTGATAAACATGGTGTGATGTGGTAGAAGGAGCTTTGGGATCAGATCTGGGTCTGCATCTCAGGAGGTAGTAATACAAGATTAAATCCCTAGGTGCTGCAAACGGCTTCTGCTAGACTGCTAACCCAAAGGTTGGGGTTTGAACCAGGGCTTCGAACCAGTTCCTTTCATATGAACCCCCACGGAGAATTTGCATTTCCATTCCAGATATACTGAATCAGAGTCTACATTTTAACAAGATTTCTGGGTGGTTCCGCTAGTGGTTCTCAGAATTGGTCCCTAACCAGCAGCATTAACATCTCAGCGTCATCTGGGAACTTGTTAGAAATGTACATTCTCAGCAGGGGTTCAAACCGGAAGGAACCCGTTCAAAGCCCTGGTCTGAACCCACCCAGAGTTACAGCAGAACAAAAGGCCCAATGATCTGCTTCTGTAAAGATTACAGGCAAGAAAACCCTATGGAGCAGTTCTACACATGGGGTCACCGTAAGTTGGAATCAACGCCAACAGCAACCAACAACAATACAAGCTTACCAGGTCTGTTACTGAGGAGTAAATGAGGTAAGTAGCTCAATGTAATCATGTAGAATTTGGCATGCACTAAGCAGTCAATTTGCATTTCCTTTTTCACAATTTCCTCTTCTCTGCTACTATTGGGAAGGTTCTAGTTCATGCCCCATGAATCCTGCCTACTCCACCCAATTATCCCTAAATTTGTATCTCTAATCCAGAAAATGGGCAAACCTGCTGCAAAAGATCTCTTTAAAGTGATACAAAGCAAAGATGTCACTTTGAGGACTAAAGTGCAGCTGACCTAAGCCGTATTTTCAATCGCCTCATATGCACGTGAAAGCTGGACAATGAATAAGGAAGACTGAAGAAGAACTGATGCCCTTGAATTATGGTGTTGGCGAAGAATACTGAATATACCATGGACTGCCAGAAGAAAGAACAAGTCTATCTTGGAAGAAGTACAACCAGAGTGCTCCTTGGAAGTGAGGATGGAAACGTACTCTGGACATGTTATAAGAAGGGACCAGTCCCTGAAGAAGGACAGCATGCTTGGTAAGGTAGACAGTCAGAGAAAAAGAGGAAGACCCTAAACGAAACGGACTGACACAATGGCTGCAATGATGGGCTCAAGCATAGCAACGACTGTGAGGATGGCACAGGAGTGGGCAGTATTTTGTTCTGTTGTACGCAGGGTCGCTATGAATCAGAACCGACTCGACGGCACCCAGCAACAATCCAGGAGCCCTCCACCACCACCTCCAGACTCATATAACCAATTCCCTGCCAGTGTTTCTAGGCCTACCTCCAATCCTAAATTCCATGGAGCCTTTTCTGATCTTCTTTCTCAGCTGTACGCTTCCATGGCACTCTGACTTCTGCACTGCTTCCTTGTTCTTACTCCTACTTGATTACCCCCTGCCCTCCTTCCACGATACTCCAGTTATTGTTCCTTTAGAGCATTTCCCACTTTGTATCTTTAATTTGGTCACCTTGTATATGACTGCCCCTCATTTACGATATGAGATCTCTCCTTAAAAAAACACAAGTAAAGTCTTCCACTTTCAAATGACAGCTTTTCAAATATTTAAGGATCTTCATTCTCAAATCCTTAGTTTTCTTTTCTTCAGGATGAACACTGGTAATTTCTTAAACAATTCCTTATATGAGATTATTTTAATCTACCTGACAAATTAGCAATCTTCAAAAGGAGGGGCAAAACTCCACTTAATAAAATTTAGCCCAATAATTCAAGCATGATGTGACCAGATCAAAGTACCATGTAAAAATACACTAAATATAAGATTATTTCTGCACGGAATAATTTCAATTTAATAAAATGACCTCATTTTCTCATTCCACTACCATGACTTACTTCCCAATATCACACTTCACATTCATCCCCAACAAAGGCATTTTCTAGTAATATGGCATATCTCATTAATTTGTCAGATAATATTCTAAGGTAAGATAAGCCAAAAACCAAACCCACTGCCGTCGAGTTGATTCCGACTCACAGCGATCCAATAGGTCAGAGTAGAACTGCCCCATAGAGTTTCTAAGGAGTACCTGGTGGATTCAAACTGCCTACCTTTTGGTTAGCAGCTGTATCAACCACTATGCCACCAGGGTTTCCAAGATAAGCCAAGGCAGGCTTTAAATATGTTGACTTAATATTGCACTTCAATGCTTATTTCAACAAGTACATATAGATCCCAGCCTCTGAGCCAGGAACTGTCTAACCTGCTGAGAATACAACAGAGAACAAGATAGAAAAGGTCCCTGCCCTCATGGAGATGTATATTCTACTTCAGACACAGACAGTAAACAAATTTAAAAAAATCAGCAATAAGCACCATGCAGGGAATTTATTTCGGTGATTAGAAAGAGTGACTAAGGAGGGATTCCTTTGGATTGGTAGCTCAGGGAAACCTCTCAGGTGTCATTTAAACTGAGATTTGCTGAAATCTGGAGGTCAAGGAAGGTTTGAACAAACCCTTGGAAGAGCAAGCTTAGTGTTTTCAAAAAACAGAAAGCAGGCTAGAAGAGCTGAAGTACTGTAGATGTGGGAAAGCTGGGTGGTATGAGATGAGGTGAGAGTCGACAAGAGGATTAGAAGCATAAGCCACTTGAATTTTATGACCACTTGAGAAGCTCCGACCAGGGAATAATATGATCTAAGTTTCTGTTACCAACAACAAAAAAATATGTGCCTCAGTTTCCTCAACTCTGTAATTGGGGATAATTATAGTACCTACTCGTAATGTTCAAGTCCCTGGATGATGGAAATTATTAACGCACTCCACTGCTAACCAAAACATTGGCAATTCAAGTCCACCCAGAAGTGCCTTGGAAAAAAGGCCTGGCAATCTACTTCCAAAAAATCAGCCACTGAAAACCCTATGGAGCACAGTTCTACTCTGACACACACAGGGATGCTGTGAGTCAGAATCAACTCAACAGCAACTGGTTACGCTAAGTGATGATGAAGACTAATGAGTTAGGAAAGTGCTTGGTACATAGTAAATGCTATATATGAGTGTTAGCTATTATCATTTTGTTTCTAATGGTACAAAGCCTTTTTTAGCATTAGTATTACTAGTAATAAAGGGGTCATTGTGACTATATATATTTTTCCTTCTTTTTGAAAAATTAGGTTTCACACCTTGGGATACAGCAACATGAAGATCTCGCTTAAGTTCAGTTTCTCTTGATCCCAAGCTTTAGTAACTATCATAGCTGAAAAAGACGCACTACAAAGGCACCTATCCACAAAGAGAAGGGTGCACAGCTGGCCACACCAAAGCACAATGCACGTTTTTCAACGCTGTCATCTTAGCTATCTAGTGCTGCTATAACAGAAATACAACAAGTGGATGGCTTTAACAAACAGAAATTTATCTTCTCACAGTTTAGGAGGCTAGAAGTTTGAATTCAGGGTGTCAGTTCTAGGGGAAGACTTTTTCTCTCTACAGGCTCTGGAGGAAGATCCTTGTCTCTTCAGCTTCTGCTTCCTGGTTCCCTGGAGATCTCCACATGTCTTGGCATCTATCTTACCCCATCTCTGCTCTGCTTGCTTGTTTCATCTTTTATATCTCAAAAGAGATTGACTGAAGACACACTCTACACTAATTCTGCCTCAATAACATAATAAAGATAACACATTCCCCAATGGGATTATAACCACAGGCATAGAGGTTAGATTTGCAACACATATTTTGGGGTGGACATAATTCAATCCAGTTGTTATGGATGTGATCCTCTTTGCAAAAATGGCTTTCTCTTTGTTACGCTACTGAGACCATACCAGCATAGAGTGTGTCCTAAACCTCATCACTTCTGAGCTATAAAAGCTGTTTAGACACAGACATTCACGTGTGTGGGGGAAGACACATGCCATGTGAATATCGCCAAGGAACCAAGGAAAACGTGGAGCTACCAACAAGGAAGGAACTGATAGGGTGGAGACTCTGATTTAGACTTTTAGCGTCCAAAACTGTGACAGAATAAATTTGTTCTTTAACGCCATCCACTTACGGTATTCTTGTTACAGCAGCACTAGGAAATTAAGACAAACACTAACTACCAATTATGCAAAAGTTTTTGTTGGAATTCTACAGCTGAATTTCTATCTTCTTTCTTGTCAAAACGTTCCTGTAACATACTAATGAGGTGTTGCATTTTTATATTTTGAATGAGTTTAAAAAGCCATTGAAACTTCATTTGAAGACTTTAGAAAGTGCTAGAAAACTGAGCTTCCAAGTTTCTTAAGTACATAAGACAATTATGTATAATATGCTTACGTAATTTTCAGCAACAACAAAACACACACGCAACAATACAAATTTTACTTCTACTGACAAAGCATCCTGTATCAGAGAGTTTCCTTCCAAAACAATTACTTTTTCACTTATTGTTAAGATATCATCCACTAGCTTAAGCACAACTTAAATGTGCTCACTTTTTAAAAATAATATCCACCTAGGAGTATACCAGTGACAACAAACCTGGAACATGAGTTGTTTGTAAAAGAAAAAACGCTTAATTAATTTTACACTCAACAACTCTTCTGAGTACTTCTTCATAAAATAACATGAAATGTAAAAAATATATTTCATAAAATAACACACGGGGGGTGATGTAAAGGGAGTGTGGGTGGAACACCCACTTTACAGGTCCTCTACCAGGGAGCGAGGGCACCTGTGTCAATACTATGTCATTGTTTGACATAGCTTATATATCCTATCTCTTTCCTTATACATACTTTCTTCCCACACTCTACTTTTGAGACTACTGCACTCAAAAAACAAACCAAACCTGTTACCCTTCAGTTGATTTGGACTCATCAACTGCCTAAATTCTCAGAGCCAGAGGCCACGATTTTTCCTACTCTCTAACCTGACGTCTAGAATGTTCCGGGACTGCAAGAGGCTCGCCACTAAAGTAGCCTTGTTTAATCTTTGAGGCTCCTTCAGTTTCCAAAGTACAGTGATACAGCCCAATAGCCACCTACTCGAATCACTTTATACCCTACAGTAAATCCAAAGGCTTTAAAAATCTACTTTACATCTTCCCAGTCTCTTCCCCTCCATCCAGCACACATTCCCAAATATCTAAACCACTTCAGGACCACGGTGTAGAACAAAGTTGAAAAATGATGAAGGTAAGTAGAAACTGACAGAAACATGTTTAAAAAGTGGACAGGGGGAGAAAAGAGCAAAGTGTTCATTTAAAAGACAAGAGGAAGGGAATAATGAGGTCGGTAAATAAGGCCAAAGAAGGCTACTCTTGGCCGAAGCCCGACCCCAGGAAATAACAGACGCGCTCTAGGCGATCAGGATCGGCAGGGTCCTTCGCAACGGAGTCCAGCGGCCCTGTCAACCAGCCAGAGTTGAGGCCAGGGACGCCTGCACCCGTAGCCCATTGCTCCTGGGACCTATTCCTACCGCTCCTCTTTTCTGCCACGATCCGCAAACCGGCCGTTGCCCCAGGCGGGGCCTTCTTCCCAGCACTCGCTGGGCCAACAGCCGCCGCTCCGTCACCAACCACCGGGATTCCGGGAAATGCGGCTTCCCGCAAATAGCGCCCAAGGATCGGGAGGCGCCGCTCAGTGGCGTCAAAGGCGCGCTGCGTCATCTTAGCCAATAGCAGGGAGGCCGTAGAGGCGCCAGATGTAAGAGAGTTGCCCGGGCAACGAGGCTCCGGGCGTCGGGAGTGCAGCTCCGAAGCTAGAGGCGTTGACAAAAGGGTAGCTGGTGGAGGATCCTTTCGGGATGAGAGATCCAGGCAGCAAAGGCGAAGACGGCATCCGGTACTCCGAGCCACATCCTCTCCCCAGTCTGTGTGCTTAACTTTTCCACATTTCTCGCACACTTAATATAACTCAGTGTTCTCCAGCCATCCTACCTAGACCCTCTGAGAGCTGAGGATCATAAATTCCTGCCCCTATGGTCTTTAGGGGTGACAACCAAAGCCATTTGCCTGTAAAGCTGTAGAATTGTGTTGTATTTCTTGTCATATTTTACTTGTTCATATGCCATTGCATCCAACTCCATGATACTTCCATATTTTAATAGTAAAAGCATCTATTTTCCCCCCAGATTATTTTAATTAAAACTGATGCTGCAGGACAACGTGTGCCTGCTTGAATCTCACCAGAAATAACAATTTGAGTTGTCATGGTAAAAAGCCCAAGCCCTTTCAGGCCTGTCCACTGCATTCATATCTAGCGTCATTTCCTGTTGCCAACCCACAGCCTTAACTTTTTGCTCAAGTAGTTATACAGTTGGCATTGTCTGAACACTCCAGGCTGTTTAATTTTTCCATGCCCTTGTAGTTCTATTCTTGCTACCTTGACAAATTCTGCTAATCCTCAAAATCCAGTTAGTATGTCTACTACACATTCACTGGAGCCCTGGTGGTGAAATGGTTAAATGCTCAGGCTGCTAACCAAAAGGTTGGCAGTTTGAATCCACCAGCCACTCCTTAGAGACCCTATGGAGCAGTTCTGCTCTGTCTTACAGGGTTGCTATGAGTTGGAATTGACAGCACACAACAACAACACACATTTACTGACTCTTGCCCCAGAAACATCTACACTTGACTGTTAGTTCCCTCAGGATAAGGACTGGATATTTTTCGTTTTTGTTTCTCCAGCTCCTAGCACATTGTAGTGGGTACTCAGGAAATGCTGTTAGAATGAATTAAACAAGTAAATGAATTTTATCTATATCTAATTTCTCTAATGTTCTGTGAACCTTGCATAAAACTGTATTTTGACTTCTAAAATTTTTTATATTTACCTATCTTCTCGACTAGACCTAAATTGTCTTAGTCATGCTTCTATCCCCAGTATCTAGTACAATGCATCCATCACAAATGTTTTAAAAAAGAAAGTATTCTACATCTGTCTTAGTCATCTAGTGCTACTATAACAAAAATACCACAAGTAGGATGGTTTTAACAAACAGAAACTTATTTTCTCATAGTTTAGGAGGCTAGAAGTCCGAATTCAGAGTGCCAGCTCTAGGGAAAGTCTCTCTCTATCGGCTCTGGAGGATGGTCCTTGTCTCTTCAACTTCTGCTTCCTGGTTCCTTGGAAATCTCCATGTGTCTTGGCATCTATCTTACCCCATCTCCGCTCTGCTCACTTGTTTCATTTCTTTTATATCTCAGAAGAGATTGACTCAAGATACACCCTACATTAATCTTGCCTAATTAACATAACAAAGATGACTCATTCCCAAACAGGATTATGAACACAAGCATAGAGGTTAGGATATACAAAACATATTTTGGGGGGACATAATTCAACCAATAACAATATCTTCAGCTGCTCTTGCCTTGCAATCTCTCTTCTCCAGCTTTCTTGGGGCTTGCATCTCCTAGGCCCCTTCCCTATCCTTGGAATCTTCAGTGTCAAACTCCACAAGTCTGACACAGACTCCATGAGCAATACCTAGTTTATGGCCTTTTAGTGCCTCTGCCTTAGGACAGTAAGAAGGATTTTATTCAGTAGAGTGGAGAGGTGAAGTGCATCTGCTCTGGATGCTTCCTTGGACATACTAGTTTGAAAAGCCTGTGAAACATCCTGGTAGAGGTGACCAGCAGACAATTTTATTTGCCCCTTTACAGGCAAGGACAGAGGCCTGGTCTAGCATTGTGGCTTTTAAAGTCATCAGCAGATAGACAATAACCAAGACCACATAAGTAGATGTCATCCTCCAGGGAGGAAGTGTAGAGAATAAAGAACAGAGAGCTGATTGTGGTGGTGCAGTGCTAAATGAAAATCTAGTGGTTTGAACCCACCAGCTGCTGTGCAGAAGATGCAGCAGTCTGATTCTGTAAAGATTTACAGCCTAGGAAACCCTATGAGGCAGTCTTACTCTGTCCTGTAGGGTCACTATGAGTCAGAATCAACTAGACAGCAGTGGCATAGACTGTATAAAGAACACTGTATTAGGCACTGGAAGATCAATCCAAAATTTCAAGGAAAAGCTAATGAATTGGATATAAAACTCAGACTGTAGAATCAGTGCAGATAAAAACTTCCTTTATGATACATAGTTTAATTTCATTTCTTTTTCAAAAGTAATTTAATCTCCCTGTCTTGGAATTGTGTCAATGCTTTGAAGGGTGAAACATTTGGTCCTCAGTTGTCATCTGCTTACACTGACATCTTCGGAGATGTATTTTGACCTTTCTGTTCCCCAGTCACCTATCCTCAGTTCATGCAGCTTGCTCATGCTTTTCTTTCATTCTCGGTTCTCAGTGAGAGATAATTCTGTTCTCTTAAATACTCAAAAATATTTTATTCTATACTTCCAACTTGGAGAGGAAGAAACTCACCATTTGGTTCCACAAGGCGACAGTAAAAAGATTGATATCCTATGCATTAGCGAGCTGAAATGGACTGGTATTGGCCATTTTGAATCGGACAATCATATGGTCTACTATACTGGAAATGACAAATTGAAGAAGAATGGTGTTGCATTAATTGTCAAAAAGAACATTTCAAGATCGATCCTGAAGTACAACACTGTCAGTGATAGGATAATATCCATAGGTGAATACGATCATTATTCAAATTTACACACCAAACAGTAAGACCAAAGATGAACAAACTGAAGATTTTTACCAACTTCTGCAGTCTGAAATTGATCAAACATGTAATCAAGATGCGTTGATAATTAGTGGTGATTGGAATGCAAAATTGGAAACGAAGAAGGATCAGTAGTTGGAAAATATGACCTTGGTAACAGAAACAACGCCTGAGGTCATATGATAGGATTTTGCAAGACCAATGACTTCTTCATTGTAAATACCTTTTTTTCAACAAAATAGATGACAATTATACACGTGGACCTCACTATATGTAATACACAGGAATTGAATCAACTGCGTCTGTGGAAAGAGAAGATGGAGAAGCTCAATATCATCAGCCAGAACAAGGCCAGGGGCCAACTGTGGAACAGCCCATCAATTGATCATATGCAAGTTCAAATTGAAGCTGAGGACATTTTTGAAAAATCAAGAAGAGCCAAAGTGTGAGCTTGAGTGTATGCCACCTGAATTTAGAGAATATTTCTCAAGAATAGTAGTATTATTTCTCAGGAATAAATATGATGCGTTGAACACTAATGACCAAAGACCAGACGAGTTGTGGAATGACATCAAGGACGGCATACATGAAGAAAGCAAGAGGTTATTAAAAAGACAGGAAAGAAAGAAAAGCCCAAAATGTATGTCAGAAGAGACTCTGAAACTTGCTCTTCAATGTTGAGTAGCTAAAGCAAAAGGAAGAAATGATTAAGTAAAAGAGCTGAGCAGAAGATTTCAGACGGTGACTCAAGAAGACAAAGTAAAGTATTATAATGGCATATGCAAAGACCTGGAGTTAGAAAACTAAAAGGGAAAAACACGCTCAGCATTTCTCAAGCCGAAAGAACTGAAGAAAAAAATCGAGCCTTGAGTCGTAATATTGAAGGATTCTACTGGAAAAATATTAAACGACACAGGAAGCTTCAAAAGCAGGTGGAAGGAATACACAGTCACTACACCAAAAAGAATTGATCGACATTCCATCATTTCAGGAGGTAGTATACGATTAGGAACCGATGGAACTGAAGGAAGAGGTCCAGGCTGCACTGAAAGCATTAGCGAAAAACGAGGCTCTAGAAATTGACAGAATACTAACCGAGATGCTTCAACAAATGGATGCAGCACTGGAAGTGCTCACTCATCTATGCCAATAAATTTGGAAGACAGCTACCTGGCCAACTGACTGGAAGAAATCCATATTTATACCTATTCCCAAGAAAGGTGATCCAACTGAATGTGGACATTATCGAACAATATCATTAATATCACACGCAATAAAATTTCGCTGAAGATCATTCAAAAGTGGCTGCAGCAGTACATCGACAGGGAACTGCCAGAAATTCAAACCAGATTCAGAAGATGATGTGGAACCAGGAATATCATTGCTGATGTCAGATGGCTTCTGGCTGAAAGCAGAGAATACCACGAAGATGTATATCTGTGCTTTTATTGAATATGCAAAGGCATTTGACCGTGGATCATAACAAATTATGAATAACACTGGGAAGAATGGGAATTCCAGAACCTTAATTGTGCTCATAAGGAACCTGTATATAAATCAAGAGGCAGTCGTTCAAACAGAACAAAGGGATACTGTGTGATTTAAAGTAAGAAAAGGTGTGTGTCAGGGTTGTATCCTTTCACCATACTTATTCAATCTGTATGCTGAGCAAATAATTCGAGAAGCTTGACTATATGAAGAAGAATGGGGCATCAGGATTGGAGAAAGACTCTTTAACAACCTGCGTTATGCAGATGACACAACCTTGCTTGCTGAAAGCGAAGAGGACTTGAAGCACTTACTAATGAAGATCAAAGACCACAGCCTTCAATATGAATTACACCTCAACATAAAGAAAACAAAAATCCTCACAACTGGGCCAATAAGCAACATCATGACAAATGGAGAAAAGATTGAAGTTGTGAAGGATTTCATTTTACCTGCATCCAGAATCAACACCCGTGGAAGCAATAGTTAAGAAATCGAACGATGCAATGCATTGGGCAAATCTGCTGCAAAAGACCTCTTTAAAGTGTTAAAAAGCAAAGATGTCACCTTGAAGACTAAGGTGCATCTGACCCAAGCCATGGTGTTTTCAATCACCTCACATGCATGTGAAAGCTGGATTATGAAAAAGGAAGTCCAAAGAATTGACACCTTTAAATTGTGGTGTTAGTGAAGAATATTGAATATACCATGAACTGCCAAAAGAATGAACAAATCTGTCTTGAGAGATGTACAACTAGAATGCTCCTTAGATGCAAGGATGGTGAGATTATGTCTCACATACTCTGGACGTATTATCCAGAGGGATCAGTCCCTGGAGAAGGACATCATGCTTGGTAAAGTAGAGGGTCAGCAAAATAAAGGAAGACCCTCAGCAAGATGGATTAAGACAGTGGCTGCAACAATGGGCTCAAACATAACAACAATCATGAGGATGGCACAAGATGGGGCAGTGTTTCGTTCTGTTGTACATTGAGTCGCTATGAGTAAGAATGGATTTGACGCATCTAACAACAACAACAACATTGTGAAGCTACCTAAACATAAACATTTAGGAATGTTATGTCCTCTTGATTTGCTCCCTACATCATTATGAAATATTGCCCTTTACCCCTGGTAATATTCTTGGCTCTGAAATATACTTTTTCTGATAATTATAAAGTCACTCCAGCTTTCTTTCAATCACCATGGTATATCTTTTTCTAATCTTTTACTTGTAATCTATCTATGTCTTTATATTTAAATTGAGTTTTGTAGACAGCATATAGATGAATGGACCTATAAAAAACTCATGAGAAATGGAGAAAAATTGAAGTTATCAATAATTTCATTCTGGACCTATAATCAAAGTCCATGAAAACAGCAGTCAAGAAATCAAATGACGTAGTGTACTGGGAAAATCTGGTGCAAAAGACCCCATTGAATTTTTAAAAAGTAAACATATCTCTTTGATGACTAAGGTACACCTGACCCAAGCCATGGTATTTTCAGTTGCTCCATATGCATGCAAGAGCTGACAATGAAAAAAGAAGACAGAAGAATTGATGCATTCAAATTGTGGTGTTGGTGAAATTATTGAATATACCGTAGACTGTCAGAAGAATGAACAAATCAGTCATAGAAGAAATACAATCTGAATGCTCCTTAGAAGTGAGGATAGAGAGATTTTTGCTTACTGACTTTGGACATATCATTAGGAAAGACCAATTGCTAGAAATGAACATCATGTTTGGTAAAATAGAGGGTCAGTGGAGATCCTCAATGAGAATGATTGACATAATAGCCAGAAGAATGGACTCAAACATACTAATGTTCATGAGGATGGCTGTTTTGTATGCTTCTATAAGTCACCATTTTGATTTCAAAATACATATGTATAAGCACTCATAATATGAATTTAGGAATAGAAATATATCTACCTTTCTGTAGCTTTCTAGCATTGACTATGACATTGTAAACCTTTAAGTTATGAGAAAATTGTTTAGAAAATTTCTGAACCTAGACATAGGAAAATAGAAGCATATGAAGTATATAAAGAACATAAACAACCTTTAAGTTAAGTTGACTTTAACCTGTCATGCTGTGATAAAGAAGACATAACATACTTATTCTTTATAAACTAGCCTTGAGACATAAATCTAAACAACCTCTCTAATCTCTAACCTTGAAGAAAAGATACATCATTTGGCAACATTGTAACCCTGGAGAAAAGATATACTACTCTTTGACGTCACACTGGCCCTTAGGTGACAAATTCACATATAAACCCTAAATTTCTGCTTATTCACTGAGAGAAGGCTGAGATGCAACTGAGATTCTGTCCGTCACCACCAATCTTGGACCCTAGATACAAAGGACCTCTGCTGAGCTTGAGCGGTGGTTCAGCCTTCCTTCCGAGACCTCTCATTAAAGGTAAAGGCCTGAAATCTAAAGAGCTGGACTCCAACCATTGAACTAACATTGTAATTGTGAATTCTGATTCTGAGGTTCTAAATGACTTTTGTGAGGTCTTATTGCATGCCTTGCAATGACTACCTTGCAGTAAACTAAACAAGTTTATGTATGTGAAAACTGAGTATTATTTTCTAAGATAAAATCCACGCAACAATGGCACATGATCATGCAACTTTTTGTTTTGTTATACATGAGGTTGCCATGAGTCAGAGCTGATTTGATAGCACCTAACAACAATATAAGTGAGTCTTGCTTTTTATTTTATTCTTTGCCTTTTAATTGGTGCAATTAGATCATTTATATTTAATGTTAGTACTGACATGGTTGAGTTTAAATCTGCCATCTTTGCTACTTATTTTCTATATTTCCCATCTGTTCTTTGTTCTCTTTTCCCTCCTGGCCTGCCTTTTTTTTTTTTTTGGATTAGTTGAGTACTTGTTAAGATTCAATTTTAACTCCTTTATTGGCTCATTTCTATGCATATTTTTTTGGTTTTTAGTAGTTGTATACAGTACACGTTTTAACTTTTCACAATCTACCTTCAAATAATATACCATTTCACATATAGTATCTTACTATAGTTAACTTCTATTTCTCCCCTACCAGCCTTTGTGGTATTGTTTTCATACATTTGATATCTATATATATTATAAACCCCACAATGAATAGCTATTATTTTTGCTGTAAACTGTAAACTATCTTTTAAAGATTTTTTAAAAATGAGAAAAATATGAAAACGTTTTACATTACACACATATGTACCTGTCTTGGCTTCCTAGGGCTGTGGTAACAAAATACCACAAAGTGTGCACATTAAAAGAAATTAAATTTATTTTCTCACATTTCTAGAGCCTAGAAGTCCAAATTCAGGGCATCACCAGGGCAATGCTCGGTCTCTGTCAGCTCTAGAGAAAAATCCTTTCTTTTCTGTCTTAGTTTCTGGCAACCCTAGGCATTTCTTGGAATTTCATGGCTTGTAGATGGATCCTTGCATACTGTTTTCCCTGTGTGTGATTCTATTTCTGTGCCTGTCCTTCTACTTTAGGATTAGGGTTAGGACCCATCCTACTCTGGTATTAATTTGTTAACTCCACGAAAGACGTAATAAATCAATCACAGAAGTTTTCCTCCTTCTACCATGACATATTCTCTACAAGCTCCCCACAGAAATGCAGGTAGCCACTATGAATTGAAATCCCTATGTCATTCCTTGAAGATAGGAAGTTTGAAATATATCCTGAACACTATGGAAAGTCATTGAAGGATATTCACCAAGCCATGACTAGAAAGTTTGCCTTGGCTACTATGAGGATGGAGCACTGATTGGGAGGGGACAGACTAGAAGCAAGACCAGTTAGATGGTCATTGAAGTAACCCAAGCAAAGAGTGAGGAGGGTGAGAACTAAGGCAGAAGGTGGAAAATAGATATCTAAAACGCTTTCCCCAGATGGCTACATTGCTCTAATCTCTACCCTTCCTTAAAAATCTAGTCAAGATCTCCCTTTCCACTGAAGCTTTTCCTGGCACCCCAGCCTATGGTGGTCACTTTCTCCGCTGAGCTTATTTAACACTTATTTCTGGGAAAAACCTTATCTGACATTTCCTCTGTGCATGCTGGTATTGTTGTTTATATCCTCTTTTTCCCTCCCTCTCTTCCTCTTTTCCTTCTTTTCTCTCCTCCTCAAAAGTTTGGGTATCCTGGACTCCTTTGAGAATCATAGGAAAACAATAAACCCCTTCCTGAAAAAAATCATTTACTTGCGTATCTACCCCAAATTTATATATAATTTCAGGAGACTCACAGACCCTCTGTAACCAGCCCATCCATGCATGGTCCTTTAGATTACTGGTCTCCAAAATTGGATATGAACAGCCAATTGAGTCAGGAAGTAAATATAAAAGGTTTTTTTTTTTTTAACTAAAATTTTTACAATTCCTATTTTGCATTTTTAGAGTATATGATGTATATGACAGAACATTTATAAATAATTTATAAATATATAAATATACATACATTGTGCAATCCAAATTTTAATGATCGTTATTCTAAGGAATTAATTTTTTTTATTTTCGAAGTTTTCTGAATCTTTGAAGGATATTTGTTTTGCAGATTCTCTGTTGCTTACCAATCCATTTTCATAAAGGGACTATACACCCCAGGTTTAGAAGCTCTTGTTTTATGTAAGTGGATGAGAAGCAGGTTTTGAACTATTTCCGAAATTCTCCCATATCCTTCATATTATCTATCGCAACTAAAGCGATGGCTTTCTACATTCCTTTCTTAGAGCTAGAATTAGCCAAGTAATGAATAGCCAACTGGAGTAAGTTTATGTATTGCACATTCAAGAATTTTATATAAAAGTAAATATAACTTCTCCAACTTCTTTTTAGTGTTTCTATAGACTGGGCATTGTGGAAATATTGTTCCTTCTTCATATTTCATCTGATTTCTCTGTGCTCTAGAATAAATTCCAATTGTTCAAAAGTTCGGCCTTGCAAAGCAGTATCAAAGCTCTCTATAAAGGGAAATCATTGATGCCAACCTCAAACTCTCAAATCTTCAATCTCCAAAATACTTGTTCCCTGTTGAGAGGCATTGACTGAGTTTGGTCTTTGGCTCTTAACAATGGTTTAAATAATGAGATTAGTGCTGGGAATAGGCTGCATAGGTACAAAGCACAGAGTGAAGGGAAATGGTCACATTAGCTTCATTAGTGATGTCGATGCATAGTTACTTAAGGTCAAATAACATTAGGGTTAAATTTTTTTGATTAACTTTCTTCACTGAGAAGATTACCAAATAACTTTCAATTCTTGGTTTCACTTTCTGCTCCACAGGATAATCTATGATGTTTGAGATAAAATTAGTGGAGTTAAAATAAACTTAAATGTAATGTATTCATTAGCTATTAGAATTTTTATTCAATTTTTTAAAAGAATCAAAAAGTTTAAAGTAGGTAGATAAAAAACACACCAGCATTTATTTCTCTAGTATGTTGAGGAAAAAGAAGACCCAAAATCTTTAGTCGAATTTTAAGTTTTAGCCACTTGATGGCGCTGAGTAACTATCTTTTTTTTTTTTTTCCTTGCACCATTCAAGCCCATTTAATGTTTTCTATTGTTAGTTGGCAAATTGAAGAGAGGAAAAATATAAAGGCTATTTACTGGTGACGTTGAACAAGATAGAGGTTTTGTTAATGGAGAACTGAGCACAATTTGTAATTCAACTGCTAGCAAAATTATTTTCTTTGTTGTTATATATTTGTACAGTTAAAAGCAAGAAATAGGATCAGCATCGAAACATGTACAAAAATATGGTCAGGCTAAACGCAACTGACATTAACTGCAGATGTTTATCTTGACTAAATAATAAGTGGAGAGGAATGACTATAACATATTATATCTGCTGACCTGCTTTGAAAAATTTTTTTGACCACATATGATAGAACATTTGCATTTTCATGGTAACTGAATTGAAAAACACTACTAGGGTTCGTGAATACCAAGAAGGATCCTTTTTCTGCTGGAGACTTTTACTTCAAAGTAAGAAAAAGAGGTCTCTTTGAGAAAATTTGCTTGGGGGGCCAGGATTTAAATTTCATCACTGCTTATTCCTTGGCATTATATTTAACACTACTTTTCTAACATATAGAACATTTAGTGTGCTCTAAAATGGTCTTTCAGTGATGGCCCAATTCAAGGTAGAGCTGTGGTTAGGAATCATGGGAGTCAGGGATAGTATCATGCTACTATTTTTTTTTAACTTTTTCAAAGGTAAAATTCTGAACTTAAACTGCATCAGGATTTTTGATAAAATAAATGGAGACCTTGGAATAGCAATAGTGAAGTAATCCAAAGAACAATGTAGGGCTGTCTTCCCTGAAAGCCTAGACTAGGAAATATTAAAAACCACAAATATTGACCAAATGTTGATGTGACCCTAAAAACGTGCTTAAGCAACAGGGCAAGAAAGTGTTAATGTTTAATAAAGGGCTTCTCCAAAGGCAGAGAGGCAAGATGCATGGTTAAATTTAACAGCATCTTACGTTTGGTTTTTATCAGTGTGTTTGGAGAAGGGCTAAGGAAGGTCACCTTTAACAACCAAAGTTAGCAAAATCGCCCTAGTCACGGCAGCCTCCAGAACCGTCTGCCTTCTCCCAGCACTTTTTCAATGGAGGAGTCAACACTCGAGCTATACAAGGAGCCAATCTTTCAAAGAATATTGGGGAGACCATAGTCTTCCTGCCCATATTCCCATTTTATTGTTACATGTGAATAAGCATCTCTGAGCCTTTTTTTTTCCTTCAGAGTGAGGAACTCGTGTCCTTCTTTGGGATAACAATGAAGGAAATAAATGTATACATATTGGATGCTATTTTCACGAATGCTAAGTCCTTCTCCAGGTAGTAATTAGGAAAGAGCATTACAGAATATTTGGCAATGGTATCCTGGGAGTCTGAAAGAGTTAATTTCTCTCTTTAGACAATTACAATAAAAGGGTTACTTCTGGGAGAAAATCTGGTTTATTCTGTTCATAAAGGAAACCAAGATGGGGACCGCAGGAAGGTGGGGTAGACATGCATTGTTAATATCTTTAAAGACAGAAAACAATAGGATTCACCAGACCTCAACAAATCAAGTAACAAGTCTTCTAAAAATAGTTAATGGTATGTGCCAGATGGTACACATAGGAATCAATATTCTGAGACCTTGAGGGACAGGCTTAATCCTTTTGGGTCCCATGTAGCGTCTGACAGAGATTTGCACTTAGTGGGTGCCCAATTAATATTTATTGCATTGGATTGAACTGGGCACAAGTGCACAAATGCATGTGTATACACACACGCGTGCACAGAGGGCTGGCTGGTAGTCAGTAGAACACAAGCTTGTAGGTAAGTGATATTTTAGCTACAGTTGCTTAACACAGGATATTTGTATTCAAATTTAAACTCTGCAATTTAAAATTTGAGTGTGAGATTAAATGGGGCAATTCAGAAAACAGCCAATAGAATTATATTAGAAGTATCATGTCATTCATTCATTCAATAAACATTATGTAATGATATAAGAAAAATAAAGGCTGCCTCTGTCATGAAAGAGTTTACAGTATAATGGATGATTCTTTTGAAGCACACCCAGGCACAGAGCAAAATGACCAAGACATTCTCTGAAGTGGGGTAGGGGTAACTTCCAAGGATCTCCTATGTAAAATAGGAGCCTTCCTATGCTGTTTATGAGGCTCTGTCTCAAAGCTTCAACCCTCCCTTCCATATATACTCTATGATACTGGGGCTGGTACTCTGCAGACCCCATTTCCCCTATGCCAGCCGGTGCCCTATTAAATTCTTCCAGTATGGGGCGCTAGAGGGAGACTGGAAAGCAGGGCTTTTGCTCCTCTTTGTAGGCTTGCCATTCCTATCAGTGTCAGGCCACTTCAACAGCTGGTTACAGTGAACAGATTTGTTCCATGTTTTCAGAAGCAGTCTTAACACGTTCCCAGAGATACTAGTCCAGTTGACCAGGGCACCCTCTCCGGAGGACTTAATCCTAGTCCCACAGGCACCAACAGCCAAAAGAGCCACCTCCTCAGTTGTTTTGGTCACAGCTCCACAGGCATCTTTTCTAAGCTTCTAGGTTCTGTTACCACCACCTGTCTGTCACCTTGTCATACTGTGGTCATCTGCATGTTGCTGTGATGCTGGAAGCTGTGCCACCAGTATTTTGAATACCAGCAGGTTCACCCATGGTGGATAGATTTCAGTGGAGCTTCCAACTAAGACAGACTAGGAAGAAAAGCCTAGGAATTTGCTTTCAAAAATTAGCCAGTGGAAACCCTATGGATCACAACAGAACATTAATCGACTTGCTTGCTTTGGACACGTCATCAGAAGGTATCAATCACTAGAGGACATCATGTTTAGTGGAGGAGAGGGCCAGTGAGGCCAGTGGGGACCTGGTGAGATGGATTGGCACAGTAGCTGCAAGGTTGGGCTTGAACATGCCAATGATCATGAGGATGATGCAGGACCATAAAAAATTTTATTTTGTTGTACATTAGGTCGCCATGAGCCAGAGTCTAGTCAACAGCAGCTATCTATCCATCTGTCTGTCTATCTATCTAGGTTTAAATAACTAGCCTGTTCCTGTTGTTCCCCAACCCTAAGGGTGACAACTGCTTCCTGAAGTTACTATTTGTGTGCTACCTCAGTGTTCTCTTTCACTTTTGTAGTCCTCCAATATCTTGTTAACCCATTCCCTAGATGACAGACTCTCTGGTGTGGTTTCTGTTCTTTTTTTTTTTAAATAAACCCCTTGCCATCGAGTTGATTCTGACTCATAGCAACCCTATAGGACATAGTAGAATTGCTCCATAAGGTTTCCAAGGAGCAGTTGGTGGATTTGAACTGCTGGCCTTTTGGTTAGTAACTGAGCTTTTAATCACTGCGCCACCAGGGCTCCTTTTTTAATTAAACCTTTACTAATTCCTCCATTGCCCTGTCCCTTTTCTCTGCTTTACTTCTTATCACAGCATTTTTCAACACCAGATGCTGTAGATATCTTCTTATTGATTGCGTCTTTCCAAAACAAAAAACCAAACCTGTTGCCCTTAGGTTAATTCCAACTCATAGCAACCCTATAAGACAGAGTAGAACTGCCCCATAGGGTTTCCAAGCAGCGGCTGGTGGATTTGACCTGGCGACTTTTTGATTAGCAGCTGCGCTCTTAGCCAGGGCTCCACCCCCTCCCTACTCAATTAAAATAAAAGCTCCATGAATGCAGAGGATTTGTGTTTGTTTCCCTTCTGAATCGCCTAGCCCTCAGAACAGTGCCTTCTACTTAGTATGCCTTTAATACATTATTACTTGATGAACAAACGAGTGAATGAACGCACAAAAATAGCTGGGGCTTCCCTCCTAACCTTTCTACTTTCCACTACCTTATCCCATTCCCATCCCTGTCACTCTGTGACCCTGCCTGGCCCAAAGTCAGTATTTACTGCTCCCTTTCCTGCTAATGGTGCTCTGGTGGTGCAATGGTTAAAGCGATCAACTGCTCTCCTAAAGGTCGTTGTTCAAAACCACCAGTAGCTTCGTGGGAGAAAGATGCGGCAATCTGCTTCCCCAGAGATTTACAGCCTTGGAAACCCTATGGGGTCACTATGAGTCAGAATCAACTCAGTGGCAGTGGGTTTGGTTTTTGGGTTTTCATGATAATCGGGACAAGGATAAATGTGTGGTTATTGGATGGTTCAGGTCAGTGGATCTCAACTGAGGGTGATTTTTCTACACTCCCCCAATGTCTGGAGATAGTTTCAACGATGGCTGGAGACACATTTGGCTGTCCTGACTGGGGGATGAGGGTACTTCTGGCATCTCTTGGGTAGATTCCAGGGAAGCTGCTAAGCATCCTACAGTGCACAGGATATTCCCCCCAAAACAAAGAATTATCTGGTCCAAAATATTAATATGCTGCTATTGAGAACCCCTGATTTAGGCATTTATCTGCTTAGAAGCAAAGGGTTCTTCAGATGACATTTTAAGGCACATTTTGGTCCTGTGAATTTGTTTTTGTCCACACAAGGCCAAGTATACTGGATGAAAAAAGATACAACTCACTTAATCATGGCCAAGGATCCAGATTTTTTAAATGATATTTGGAATCCTATAGACAGAATATCAGGATGACTGGCTTCTTGGCTGGGCGTTTTTGGAGTTATATAGACAGAGCCTATGATTAAAAGTAGGTGGTGGCAGAGGGTTGTATATGAAGGTGCATAAGAAATGTTTAGAAGAACAGAGTGTCTTTTTTGTCACTCCAAATCCCATAATAATAATTATATGAGCCAGCTGTTTTTCCCAAAATAATCTAGAGAATGGCCATTAACTCGAAACACAGAGTATAAAAATGAGATAAATCACTTGGCTATTTGCATTTTGAAGGTCATTTTGGATGAACCAGGTGGTTTCCTCCTGGACTTCAATTATCAGAATCTACTTTCCAAAAAAAAAAAACAACGAAAAATTGGCCCTCTTGGGTAATTGCTATTCTGATGAACTCCAACCCTATACTTCCTCCCCACTCCCACATTTCCTTGAACAAGTTCACTTTATCATTGTAGCTACCAAAATATCCAAGAGGTATATTTTTCTTCTCAGTGTATGGCAGTAATCCCATCTAATATATCAGATGGAATAAAAAGTACTATGTGGCGACTGTTATAAATTTTTCCTGCACAATTCCCAGAGTCATTACTTAGTGTCATCCTCTTTCCAAACTGTACTTACTAACTTTTTAGTAAACACATTTGGGCCTTCATCCTTATTTATCATTTTTGACTTATAACACCACTAATCAAATAATTAAAGATGGCCATTAAAAGGACATTTAGTTGGGTCCACACACTTGCTGCTAAAAATGCACTTGTTTAAAGGCACTAAAGATAGCATGTCTCCAGAGGGTACCAATAAGGTTGCCAGATAAAATATAGATATCCAGTTAAATTTAAACTTCAGACAAGCAACCCTTTTTTTTAGCATAAGTATGGTCCATGCAATATATGGGACATGTTGTTTTGTTATTGTTGTTGTTAGGTGCCGTTGAGTCGGTTCCAACTCATAACGACCCTGTGTACAACAGAACGAGATAGTGTCTGGCCCTGCACCATCCTCACAATCATTGTTTTGCTCGAGCCCGTTGTTGCAGCCCCGATGACAATCCACCTCATTGAGGGTCTTCCTCTTTTTCGCTGATCGTCCACTTTACCAAGCATGATGTCCTTCTCCAGGGACTGGTCCCTCCTGATAACATGTACAAAGTACGTAGACAGAGTCTTGAAATCCTCTCTTCTGAGGAGCATTCTGGCTGTGCTTCTTCCAAGTCAGATTTGTTCATTCTTCGGGCAGTCCATGGTATATTTAATATTCTTTGCCAACACCATCATTTAAAGGTGTTAATGCTGTTTCCATCTTCTTTATTCATACTTACACTAAAAGAAAATTCTGTTTATTTGAGATTCAAGTTTAACTGGGCATCCTATAGTTTTGTTGTTGTTATTGTTGTTAGTTGCCATTGAGTAGAGTCCATTCCAACTGGTGGTGACCTCATGTGTGCAGAGCAGAACTGCTCCATGGGGTTTTCAAGGCTGTGACCTTACAGAAACAGATTGCCAGGCTTGTCTTCTGAGGCATCTCTGGGTGGGTTCAAACCACCACTTTTCAGCTAGTAGTAGAGCACTTAACCATTTGCACCACCCAGGGACCCTTGGGCATTCCATAGTTTTATTTTTTAAATCTGGCAACCCTAGTGCCTGTCTGTCAAGGATCTGCATCTTTGTAAGCTCCTTTAATACAGAATTTATTTTAAGTGATATTAGTAGGAATACTTTTTTTATTATGATTTATATATTTTTCTCTTTAATGAAAGATACTAATAAAATAATTAAAATCCATATTAATGTTTACACCACTGAAAAAACATAGTCATGAACTCTGGTTTAAATTATGGACTCACGATATCCTGAAGACAGGCTCTGTGATATTGATCATTTGTAAAGTGCGTAGTTGCTGTTCCTTTTTTACTCTAATGGCAAGTGAAACTCACCTCCCCCCCTTTAATCACAGTCCCATAGAGAAAATCCAACGATTTTCCCTTTTGGTTGATGATCAGTGGACATGGCATGTGAAGAAAATAGCTCCTTATCCATGTCACATATGGTCCACAAACCAGACTCCAGCTCTGCTGATCTGATTACCTGAGCTTTCTCCTGATTAATTTCAAATGACACAGACAAATCCATCATAAGGACAGCCAAAATAATCATCAAGTTAGTTGATTCAGTTATATAAACTTGACCTCAACCTCTTCCTCCCAACCTATGCTCATTTCAAAAAATTTTCAACATATATGAGAAAAAAATAAGTCATGAAGGTAATGTTTTTCTCAGAATCCATTGTCTTACAAGCCAGTAATTTTAACTGATTATATTAAACACCATTTCCTGGCTTTAGTAATCTTCTCTCTCTTTCTCTCTTACTTTCCTTTATATTAAAGGAGAACACACCTATAAAATCTTAATCACAAAAAATGTGTACTCTTAACTAAATATCCCACCACCCTTCTGTCAGTTTGTCATAATGCAGTGGTTTGTGTGTTGCTATGATACTGGATGCTATGCCACTAGTATTTTAAACACTAGTATGGAAAAATGGTGGACAGGTTTCAGCAGAATTGACAGACTAAGAACAAAGGCCTGGTGATCTACTTCTGAAAATTAGCCAGTAAAAACCTTACGGATCACACTGAATGTTGTCTGCTAAAGTGCTGGCAGATGAACCACTAGGTTGGAAGGCACTCAAAATACACAGTGGCCACAACAATGAACTTGAGCATACCAACCACTATGAAGATGGTATAGGACCTGGCAATGTTTTGGAGCTGACACAAAGGCAGCTAACAACAACTAAATACCATGTGTCTTAGTCATCTAGTGCTGCTATAACAGAAATACCACAAGTGGATGGCTTTAACAAAGAGAAGTTTATTTCCTCACAGTAAAGTAGGCTAAAAGTCCAAATTCAAGGCATCAGCTCCAGGGGAAGGCTTTCTCTCTCTGTCGGCCTTCTTCTCAGAGGTGTTCCCCCAGACTAGGAGCTTCTCTGCACAGGGACCCCAGGTCCAAAGGATGCAGTCTGCTCCTGGCACGGCTTTCTTGGTGGTATGAAGTCCCCCTGTCTCTCTGCTCACTTCTCTCTTTATATCTCAAGAGATTGCCTCAGGACACAATCCAATCTTGTAGATTGAGTCCTGCCTTACTAACACAACTGCCACCCATCCTTACTCATTAACATCATAGAGGCAGGATTTACAACATATAAGAAAATTACACAATACCAGGAATCATGGTCTAGCCAAATTGACACGTACATTTTTTGGGGGATGTAATTCAGTCCATGACACCATGCATTAAATAATTCAGCCCTTCGCCTCACAACTTAAAATATTTAAACAATGAACATAATTCAATCCATAACATTTCCCTTTGAAGTAATGATGAGTCATTTAAGAATCTGGGGACAGTGGTTGAAACGTCAAGGTGAGCAGGTGGTGTCATTGCAGCTCAAGGAATGACAGTCAACTATTGTGCAAATGACAGGAGAACTGGAAGGGTTTATAGAGAGGAACCAGGAAACCAGGACTTGTCAGAGGCATCAGCAACTTTGAAAAGGAGATGGGAAGTTTGCATCTGGATATTTGGACACAATCCTTTCATTCACCAAACATTTTTTTAAGTGGCTGCTATGGAATCTGTGGGTGTTGTGAATGGTTAAAGTGCTCTGCTGCTAAGGTTGGCAGTTTGAGTCTACCCAGAGGCATCAGGAAAGAAAAGTCTGGCTATCTAGTTCTGAAAAATAAGACACTGAAAACCCTAGGTAGTACAGTTTCACTCTGACACACACTGGGTCACCATGAGTCGGGTTTGACTCTAGAGCAACTGGTTTTTTAGTATGAGCTAGCAAAGGGAGGGGCCCTAGTGGCTCAGTGGTTAAGCCAACCTAAAGTTCGGCAGTTCGAACCCACCAGCTGCTCTTTGGGGGAAAGATGTGGTAATCTGCTTCCTTAAAGGTTAACCCATCACCCATTGCCATGGAGTCAATTCCGACTCATAGTGACCCTATAAGACAGAGTAGGATTGCCTCACAGTGTTCCCAAGGCTGTAAATCTTTAAGGAAGAAGACTGCCACATCTTTCTCCCACAGAGTGGCTGGTGGGTTCGAACAGCTCTTGGTTAGCTGCCAAGTACTTAACCACTGCACCACCAAGGCTTCTCCATAAAGATTACAGCCTTGGACATCCTATGGGGCAGTTCTACTCTGTCACATGGGGTCGCTATGAATCGGAATCTACTCGACAGCAACATGTTTGCTAGCAAAGGGCTGGGTGTTCAAAGTGGAAGACAAACTATAGGGCCTTTGTGTTTTAGTTTCCTATTACTGCTGTTAAAAATCACCACAAGGGACTCCGGCAAGATGGCGGTCTAGGCAGAAGCACCACGCCGTCCCTCCACAACAAAGATCCGAAAAACTAAGCCAAACAGAGAATCAACA